>NW_028166391.1:47500-82281 GCF_964263955.1 Coregonus lavaretus | reverse complement strand
GGAATATCATCCCATTCTCATTAAAGATGAGCATTCCAAAGACCTACTCCACACACCACTCCCCAGAGAGTATAGTCTCTCTCTTCTCTCTCTCTCTTCTCTCCTCCCTCCTCTCTCTCTCTCTATCTCTCTCTCTGTCTCTCTCTCTCTCTCTCACACACACACAAGCATGCATTCACACACACACACGCTTCTGCTCAGTCTAAATTGTGTGTTTATATAGATTGGCAGTTATAGATATGCTCCGTAACTTTGGCATCTACTAAGTATTTTTTAAACCTCCCACTTTGGGCTGGATGTGTCAATGTGTAGTTCATACAAGCAGAATTACTGTTTTACCTCAATTAGCCACAAAATCCCTAGTTTGAAAGCAAAGTTTTTTCTGGAAGCTGTGCCATTTTCCCTACATTTTCCCCACTTGGGCCAGCCCCCTAGCAATTTGAGTTCAACCAATGAGCTTCAGCCACCTCGCCATTTGAATGATAGCTAGCAAGATGCACATGATGCACCCACAGCAGAGAGAGAGAGAGAGAGAGAGAGAGAGAGAGAGAGAGAGAGAGAGAGAGAGAGAGAGAGAGAGAGAGAGAGAGAGAGAGAGAGAAGAGAGAGAGAGAGAGAGAGAGAGAGAGAGAGAGAGAGCGAGCAATGACTGCACATATGTGAAGTAGAAGGTAATTTACGGGACCACTTTGGCTCGTGGGGCTACTTTCACAGCTACTGGCTAAAAGTATGCAAAAGTACGGGAGAATTCCTTTAAGTATACACACTGCTAATATCGTAATCTGATTATTTTCTAACATCATATCTGAAATGCTTTGACTTTGGAGGTGAGTGTTCTGCTGTATGTTGGAGTGAGAGAGCGGGAGAATTTGTGTGTGCGGGAGAATTGTGTGTGTTTGAGTGTGTCTGTGTGTGTGTGTGTGTGTGTGTGTGTGTGTGTGTGTGTGTGTGCGTGCGTGTGTGTGTGTGTGTGTGCTCCTCTCCCCTGCTGTCTAAGATTTATACGCTTCACGTCGCATCACTCAGACTAGCTGCTGAAATGACATTCACCTTCTTTTTCCATGACTGAAATGTTCTCCCATCTATTACTCCATCTCTCTCTCACTTTCCCTCACTCTCCCTCACTCTCCCTCACTCTCCCTCACTCTCTGGGGAGAAGGAGCATCTTCTATTGATTATTCTTTACACAGTCTGACATATTGAGAGGATCATCGAATTCGTGCGCGTGCAAATATCATGAACCCCTTTGGGTTGATGCAACATGACAGATTTGGATATTATGTCTGATGAGCTCTCTCACTCTTTAACAGCTGGGTTCAAATGTTGTGATGTTAGCTTGTGTGGAGGGTTGAGCTTGCTACACATTAGCTCGTGTGTTGTGTTTCGTCCCCATCGTCTGTCTGAGGGCTGTTTGTTTGTTTGTGTCTTTCCGTCTTAGGCGTAGGCTTTGTGTGTGTGTGTGTGTGTGCGTGTGTGCGCGCATGTGCGTGCGTGCGAGTGTGTGTGTGTGTGTGCGTGTGTGTGTGTGTGTGTGTGTGTGTGTGTGTTTCTTCTGTCTTCTGCCATCTGAACACACCACTGGGTAGTGTATAAGGCCCACAGGGAAATGTGCTGGTAAAATGGGTCATTTTGTCTACAAGAACAGAGAATAAACTGGGTTTACTCGCAGTCTGTAACATGATCAGGATGAAAACTGGGGGAAATACACACATAGGAAAATCATCATGCCAACTGTAGAAAAACACATATATTAATCATCATACCAACTGTAGAAAAACACATATATTAATCATCATACCAACTGTAGAAAAACACATAGGTCAATCATCATACCAACTGTAGAAAAACACATAGGTCAATCATCATACCAACTGTAGAAAAACACATAGGTCAATCATCATACCAACTGTAGAAAAACACATAGGTCAATCATCATACCAACTGTAGAAAAACACATAGGTCAATCATCATACCAACTGTAGAAAAACACATAGGTCAATCATCATACCAACTGTAGAAAAACACATAGGTCAATCATCATACCAACTGTAGAAAAACAGATATGTGGTTGGAGATAAACTGTCTAAAATAGCAGAACTAGACAGCCTGTCTATCCAGTGTGTATGTATTACTGTGATTATAGTATCCAGTATGTATTACTGTGATTATAGTATCCAGTATGTATTACTGTGATTATAGTTTCCAGTATGTATTACTGTGATTATAGTATCCAGTATGTATTACTGTGATTATAGTATCCAGTATGTATTACTGTGATTATAGTTTCCAGTATTATTACTGTGATTATAGTATCCAGTATGTATTACTGTGATTATAGTATCCAGTATGTATTACTGTGATTATAGTATCCAGTATGTATTACTGTGATTATAGTATCCAGTATTATTACTGTGATTATAGTATCCAGTATGTATTACTGTGATTATAGTTTCCAGTATTATTACTGTGATTATAGTATCCAGTATGTATTACTGTGATTATAGTATCCAATATGTATTACTGTGATTATAGTATCCAGTATGTATTACTGTGATTATAGTATATAGTATGTATTACTGTGATTATAGTATCCAGAATGTATTACTGTGATTATAGTATCCAGTATGTATTACTGTGATTATAGTATCCAGTATTATTACTGTGATTATAGTATCCAGTATGTATTACTGTGAATATAGTTTCCAGTATTATTACTGTGATTATAGTATCCAGTATGTATTACTGTGATTATAGTATCCAGTATGTATTACTGTGATTATAGTATCCAGTGTGTATTACTGTGATTATAGTATCCAGTATGTATTACTGATATAAAAATTAAAATATATACAGGTTAAAAGTAATGACTAAATGTTCCACCCTTAAATATAGTTGTGAAATGTTCTTGTTTTAAGTGATAAGTACTTTCTTAGTAGTGACTAATTATTATACTCCGAAACTGTGTGAGATGTGTTAGAATCTACTACCTGGTAATGTGTGAGTGTAGGACCAGTAAAGATTATGACATTGTGTTACTATTTATCAATGTGAGAAGGAGTTAGACCGGACGGCGAAGAAGAAGGAGAACTGTTAAACATGGTGCAGAATATTGTGAGAACGGCGATAACTGAGGAATTTAGGGAGGAGAGAGACTATGATAAGAAAATGTATGTGTGTAAATGTGTATATGTGTGTGTGTGTGTGTATGCATGTGTGTGTGTATGTATGTGTGTATGTGTGTGTGTGTGTGAACTGATGGTCAGGAGAGCAATTATAAAGTGGAAAACTACAGCCTGCCTACAGAGAGGAGGGATTTTCATATGACGTGTGCGTATAAAAATATTGTACGACCATTTTGTGGCAGAATTCTCAATGAATAAACATCTCTGACTATGCAGACCAGGACTCTGTCCGTTTCTTGATTTTGGGAGACACACAGAGACACTGAAATAGTTTGTTAAATAATTATCAAAACAGCTTGGTCCTTCTGAGCCGGAATCCAATACCTGCCTCTGTCATTCCAGGTAACTCTGAAAACCGTCGACGGGCGAATGATACATTGGTAAATAGAAAGTCCTGCCCTTTGACCCTAAGGGTTAAGACAGGCCAGAGGACACCTGATTAATGACAGAGACGGTGACGGAATCCAAACCTACATTGAATCTCGGCTGCAAGGATAAGGTCAGTAGTCTTTATTCATTACTTGGTGAAATTGATTTGAGAACTTGCTAAAATATTGACTGAGGGTAACGTCATAATTTCAAGTAGCAAATTGATCAATGCGTAGCCATTTTAAGGTAGCCAATTTAAAGGTTGTAGCCGGTAGCCGATTTAAGGTTGTAGCCAATTTAAGGTTGGTGGGTCCGTAACGATTCACGGTAATAGGCCATTACCAAAATAAACTACCCAGTGTTGAAATAGAAGGAACTATTAAAAGTACACCTAAGGGATGGAACCTGTAGTAGATTATAGAACAGTGATGTTCAACAAATAATCTGGGTTAAACAAATACAAAAAGTACACCAGAAGGAATTAAAATAGCATGTGTGAGAAATAGAATATTAGTAAAGTTAAAAGTCACAAACAACTGTAGATTTTGCCGTAACTCTATCCATTTCATGAAACTGGAGCCTTACAAACTCCGGGTTACCGATAGTGTTAACCAATAATCATGTAAAGTTGTATACGTGTGAGACCTAATATTTGCTCAAAAGTCACATCTATGAATAATTCCAGGTGGTTGTATAGAGAAAAGGAGAACCCATTCCTGTTGTATGAGACTGTCAGGAATTATCAAGATTACATTGTGGGGGTAAATTCCTCCGTAGAGTATGAGATAATTCTGGGGGACTAGTCAAGACTACCTATACAGGAAGGGGTGATTCCAATTGTTGTGTGAAACTGTTTTGAATAACTTGTTATATAAAAAAGATGGCTATGGGATTTTTATCAGTACCAGCCATGGGAGGCAAATCCTCACAAGAGGTCCCAGAATTTACTGGGGACGAGAAATACATGGAAATTGGAGACAAACAAAATGTGTATTATGGACCTAATTGGAAAAATAAAATGGCTTTTCCAGGCGACTTGATGTAATTAAACTGGAATCCATGATTAAACAAATGCATGTAAATTGTGGTCCTGATCTAAATTAAACAGAAAAGAGAGCAATTAAACTAGAGTCCATGATTAAACAAATGCATGTAAATTGTGGTAATGATCTAAAGAAACAGAAAAGAGAGGACTAGATACAGCCAAGATGTGGCCCTCTGAGTCTCGAAAGAGAGAGGAGGGTCAGAGAAGGAAAAAGTAAGTAAGAAAGGTCTAAGACAGAACCCACAGCTCCCCCTGTAGAACGGTTTGGATCCAGATTATACCCCTCTTTGGCAGATTAGGCCTGGAGGGAAAATCCAGACAATCAGGTGGTGGTGGTGAGGGGAAGGGTGCCACAGCAGGCTGCCGTTTTGGAGTTTCCACCCCCTTACAAGAACCAAGGGGAAGCTGAGGGAGCACAGAGGGGGGTTGAGGATAAGGCAAAGGAAGATAGTACAGTTGAGGTTCTAACAATTTTTTTTGGAACAACAGCAGCAACCCAATTGGTCATTGCAGAAATTAGAAAGAGAGAGAGAGAGACGGAACGAGAAGGCTAAGAAAGTAACTAGAGTACTAGGGTACAATAGGGGGGTCAAGGGACTGAAGGGTGGAAGACCCAGGTCCCTGAGGAGACTTGAACCCCACGACAAAGTCTAGTTAGGAGCTGAGCTCAGGAGGGAGTCAGTATGAGTCAGGAGATGAGAGAGTAGGAGGGGGCCAGTACCCACTAATAGCCTTACCTAATCTATTGGCAGGGGATGAAGGGGCCCCAGCAACCTTAGATGTTAGAGGGCAGTGGGTTTCAGGGGATGCCCAGAGGGCACTTTTGCCATGGGTCGATCACGGAGAGTATGTTGGGAAAATAACTGAATTGTGTAATAGCCTCAGAGAACATTACCATCGTCATGCAGACTTCTCTAAAGTACATGAGTGTAAACAAGAGGATAGTGAGACTGTCAGACAGTACTTAGAGAGGCTTAAAGATGTGTTTAACGCAAACAGTGGCATACCCGAGCCAGACCAGAGACAGGGGAATGATACGCCCTACCATCAGCAATTAATAGTATAGCGTTCCTCAGTGGAATGAGACCAGAGATAAGCAGGACCATTAAAAATACTTTCGATAGGGTGGAGAACGGCACAGCAACACTAATTGAGGTTTAAAAAGTATGCAGTTTACCAAGAGCAGATTGGGAGAGAGAAAGAGGAGTAAGAGAGACCTTAAGGGAGTGCCAACTCTCGGGGAGATAGTGAGGCCAGAAACAAAGGGGCAGTGTCCTGGAAATCACAGTCTGTTTTATTTATTTTTTTTAGTTCTGCTGGGAGTATATTTGATGATGGGGATTTGTGTTGAATGAGAGGCTAGAGACTTCATCAAATAATAATTGGAATAATAATTATATATTAACTTGCTCACCCAAACGTAGACATACGTCATGGGTGAGACATAATTCATATAATATTGTACAAAGCCAATTTAGGGTTTCCATTAAGGAACGTCAATCACTACATTGGATATTAATACTGTAGAGATAAATTCAATATATGCTGGTCAACTACGGCATGTGTTTGGTGTTATTTGTAGCCTACTTAGAAAGGACAGTTACCTATATCTACTGTATTCTAAACAATGACAGATTGGAGGTTTCATAACAGGTGGCTATAATTTTAGTTGATAACAGAGGTAATTAGATTTGAGAAATGTTGAAAAGTAATTTTAGATGGAAAGTCAGCAATAGAGGATAGAGATTGTACAGGGTTTCCTGTGTGAAAAAAGTAATAGAAATTGGGTGATGAGAAATGTTGAATTGCATTGTTTAAGCAAGAATGGTATTAAATTCATGCTTTCTAGTTATGTGTATGCAAATATGTTATTCGTTTTTGGTGGTGTGTGGATAGAATTGACTAATGCCAGGATTTAGTAAACGAAGCAGAGAGATGTAGTGAGAGCAGTGGAAGGGATACCCCACCCTAAGACGGGGGTACACCAGTTCAGAAGAGATATGGAAGGTCTGACCGCCAGCTTTAAGCTGAATACAGGGGAACTAGAGAGGGCAGTCAGACAGATAGTGTTGAAGGACTGGGCGGCAGTAAGGGGAAACTGGGTTCCCGGAGATGGGAACGCGCCGGTGTTAGAGTGGGAAGAGAAAGGGCCTTATGGAGATAAATTGGCACAACTCTGTGATAATCTGAGAGAATATTATCACAGACATGCCGACTTCTCCAAAGTCAACAAGTGTAAGCAGGGACACAGTGAGACTATTAGTCAATACCTAGAGAGACTGAGAGATGTGTTCAATGCAAACAGTGGATTTATTAAACAATAGGTTTATATTTTAATAAATTAATGCAACAGGTTTAAATCAGTAGATTACCGGAAGGTGGTTATGGGCTTGTTAGGTTTAGTGAATTTAATGAAACATGGAGTTACCGATGTGTTCTGAAGGGGGAGTTTTATTTTATTAAATTTTTTTCAGGACTGAGGAAAATCCCCTACAGTATATGTCAAGGGACAGTAGGAGACAACGTATCAATTTAATTTTTTTAAATAGATACCTGGAATAAAATATCACTGCTTACTTATATGAAGTAAGGGATTATATTGACAAATGAGTGAAATATGACATTAAGAAGGGTGACAGGAACACTATACGGGAAACAGATATTTCCTATGTTCTTGATTATATTTTACATTTTGGCCATTTGGCAGATGCTCT
The DNA here is from genome assembly GCF_964263955.1 of Coregonus lavaretus. Lineage (NCBI taxonomy): Eukaryota > Metazoa > Chordata > Actinopteri > Salmoniformes > Salmonidae > Coregonus > Coregonus lavaretus. Next base: position 74,971 of record NW_028166391.1, on the reverse strand, counting down.
TATCCGGGGCGACTTACAGTTGGTGAGTGTATGTATTTTCATACTGTAAAGAAAGGAACAATCCTACGAGATAATGTCTGGCATAAGGATAAATTATTAAATGTATTAATGTCACTGTTTTGATATGCGGAAATATTGACACATGGGTAAAACAATGTGTCAATAGGGGGGATAGGTTAGATGGTAGAGCAGGTTAGGAAACACATTGTGGCCTATGGTATAACGAATTACTAATATATATATATATATATATATATATATATATATATATATATATATATATATATATATATATATACAGTGGGGGAAAAAAGTATTTCGTCAGTCACCAATTGTGCATGTTCTCCCACTTAAAAAGATGAGAGAGGCCTGTAATTTTCATCATAGGTACACGTCAACTATGACAGACAAATTGAGAGAAAAAAATCCTGAAAATCACATTGTAGGATTTTTAATGAATTTATTTGCAAATTATGGTGGAAAATAAGTATTTGGTCACCTACAAACAAGCAAGATTTCTGGCTCTCACAGACCTGTAACTTCTTCTTTAAGAGGCTCCTCTGTCCTCCACTCGTTACCTGTATTGATGGCACCTGTTTGAACTTGTTATCAGTATAAAAGACACCTGTCCAAAACCTCAAACAGTCACACTCCAAACTCCACTATGGCCAAGACCAAAGAGCTGTCAAAGGACACCAGAAACAAAATTGTAGATCTGCACCAGGCTGGGAAGACTGAATCTGCAATAGGTAAGCAGCTTGGTTTGAAGAAATCAACTGTGGGAGCAAGTATTAGGAAATGGAAGACATACAAGACCACTGATAATCTCCCTCGATCTGGGGCTCCACGCAAGATCTCACCCCGTGGGGGTCAAAATTATCACAAGAACGGTGAGCAAAAATCCCAGAACCACACGGGGGGACCTAGTGAATTACCTGCAGAGAGCTGGGACCAAAGTAACAAAGCCTACCATCAGTAACACACTACGCCGCCAGGGACTCAAATCCTGCAGTGCCAGACGTGTCCCCCTGCTTAAGCCAGTACATGTCCAGGCCCGTCTTAAATTTGCTTGAGTGCATTTTGATGATCCAGAAGAGGATTGGGAGAATGTCATATGGTCAGATGAAACCAAAATATAACTTTTTGGTAAAACCTCAACTCGTCGTGTTTGGAGGACAAAGAATGCTGAGTTGCATCCAAAGAACACCATACCTACTGTGAAGCATGGGGGTGGAAACATCATGCTTTGGGGCTGTTTTTCTGCAAAGGGACCAGGACGACTGATCCGTGTAAAGGAAAGAATGAATGGGGCCATGTATCGTGAGATTTTGAGTGAAAACCTCCTTCCATCAGCAAGGGCATTGAAGATGAAACGTGGCTGGGTCTTTCAGCATGACAATGATCCCAAACACACTGCCCGGGAAACAAAGGAGTGGCTTCGTAAGAAGCATTTTAAGGTCCTGGAGTGGCCTAGCCAGTCTCCAGATCTCAACCCCATAGAAAATCTTTGGAGGGAGTTGAAAGTCCGTGTTGCCCAGCGACAGCCCCAAAACATCACTGCTCTAGAGGAGATCTGCATGGAGGAATGAGCCAAAATACCAGCAACAGTGTGTGAAAACCTTGTGAAGACTTACAGAAAACGTTTGACCTGTGTCATTGCCAACAAAGGGTATATAACAAAGTATTGAGAAACTTTTGTTATTGACCAAATACTTATTTTCCACCATAATTAGCAAATAAATTCATAACAAATCCTACAATGTGATTTTCCTGATTTTTTTTCTTCTCATTTTGTCTGTCATAGTTGACGTGTACCTATGATGAAAATTACAGGCCTCTCTCATCTTTTGAAGTGGGAGAACTTGCACAATTGGTGGCTGACTAAATACTTTTTTTCCCCACTGTATAACCTGGAGACTGGGTGTGGATCCAATCGTTGAGGAAAAAGGATTGAAAACAGCCACGCTGGGAGGGACCATACCAAGTCCTATTGGTAACTGCCTTCGCTATATGAATAGCTGAGAGAGCCACTTGGGTCCACATTACCCACTGCAAAAAGGTAGGCCCACATACCAACACCGTTGAACACACACAGAGTTAAAGAGAAGAACTGCACCACCAGGGTTTGGGGGTAAACTCTGTTAACGAAGAAACCCTACCCCGACCATTCATCACTGTGGGGTGTTTAGAGAGGTGTGGGTATGGGGAAGTACCAGGCAGGTGGGTCAGGGACAGGATTGGGATGGCTGTTTTGGGGATTTTGGGGGACTCTGAGCTGCATCATCATGTTAACCATATTATGGATTAATCCAGGTCAACCTAAACAGGTAAATGATGAACTGATTCGATCTCGTAGAAATACTGAAACCAAGAAAGACTATTGGGGGAATGATTATTTTATAGTTAAAGTCAGTTTTGGACTAGATGGGGGATTCAAGATACCATTCGACTTCTCCCATGAAGAGATAGGAGGTTTTGGGGACTTTGGTAAGAAGGGGGTGTGTACAAGAAAGTTAGGTCCTAGAAGGTATGGTAAATACATTTGCACTGGGGAACGCTCATGTCCTTGGGCAAGCGTGTTTAAACATACCTGGGGAACATACTAGGAGAATGGAATGGACGCAGTACACCGATGGGGAATTAAACAAACCCATGATAAATGTAAAAATGGAACTGGTGATAACGGTAAAGTCAATTATGCAAGATGACATAGCAAGGAACTATTGGGTCTGTGTTGATGATGTCGGGGCAAATACATGTGTGAGGCTCATTTTTCAGGAGAGAAATGAATCTTGCACCCCCGAGACAGAACAGCAGGTAGATCTAATGTTATCACCAGAGGTATCAAAAACTAGTCTAATACCCTTTGGAAGGCCCTCAGAAGGAATCCTAAATAGCACTAAACCACCAAGGGTAGAATATTTCCTCTTGCAGGAAATGAACCAAGGAGCAGTAGAAGGAATTTCAAATGAGAACTTCTGGGTAAGGTGGATGAACTACACAGCTAGGGCGTTGGGTCAAACTAATTGTTATGCCTGTTCAACAGGTAGGCCAACCCTTGTAACTGCACCTATGCCTCAGACCATGTTCTCTTGTGTGATAGATTTGGGATCAAACCAAACCTCACCTAATTGTTCTGATATTAAAATAACCACTCTTAAAAAGGATAATACTAAGGAACCCCAATTCACCATGAACCCCGGAGATTATCAATGTTATAGACACCAAAGTAATGCGAATCACAGATCAAATTGGTGAAGGGTTTACAACAACGTTTTTCTGGTGGGTTACGATTAATACAAATGTTGACTTGATTAATTACATCTACAAATGTTTGTTAATTAGACAAGGGATGCAGTGAAGAGAATCTCAGACCAACTATCCGCCACCTCACTCACATGACCTGCAGAATAGTTTGGTTCTCAATATGCTTTTAGCAGAGAAGGGCGGATTTACAAGATGGTGGGAGGTCATTGTTGTATGTTTATCCCCAACAATACAGCCCCAGATGGTACAGTAACTAGAGCAATGGCAGGTCTCACTGCATTAAGTAAAGAATGGGCTGAGAACTGGGGGTGAATACATCAATGACTGGTTGGTTTGGTAAATGGAAAACTATTGTTGTAACTATTCTGGGTGCAGCTATAGCTTCTATGGGTATGCTTGTTCTTTGTGGATGTTGTCTTATTCCCTGTGTCCGAGGGTTGGTGAGCAAGGCGTTGGAGTATGCAGTTTCCCAACAGATGGTGAGATACGGCCCAATCCCGGACTCCGACCTAAGGAATGAAGAATATGACCCACCAGGCTTGGTGGAGGATGACGACGATTCAGATAGTTTGAGACTGGATGAAACTTTTCTTAGTTCTAATGTAAGAAGGTTGCAGTGAAAATCTAATGAAGAGCTGTGACTGGATGTTTTCCTAGAACTATAAACCTCTAGTTTAAAAGTAATTGTAATGATTTTCTGTGTATTAAAGTGTGGATAATTTAGTCAAAGGGTGGATTGATATAAAAATTAAAATATATACAGGTTAAAAGTAATGACTAAATGTTCCACCCTTAAATATAGTTGTGAAATGTTCTTGTTTTAAGTGATAAGTACTTTTTTAGTAGTGACTAATTATTATACTCCGAAACTGTGTGAGATGTGTTAGAATCTACTACCTGGTAATGTGTGAGTGTAGGACCAGTAAAGATTATGACATTGTGTCACTATTTAGCAATGTGAGTAGGAGTTAGACCGGACGGCGAAGAAGAAGGAGAACTGTTAAACATGGTGCAGAATATTGTGAGAACGGCGATAACTGAGGAATTTAGGGAGGAGAGAGACTAAGATAAGAAAATGTATGTGTGTAAATGTGTATGTGTGTGTGTGTGTGTGTATGCATGTGTGTGTATATATGTGTGTATGTGTGTGTGTGTGTGTGTGAACTGATGGTCAGGAGAGCAATTATAAAGTGGAAAACTACAGCCTGCCTACAGAGAGGAGGGATTTTCATATGACGTGTGCATATAAAAATATTGTACAACCATTTTGTGGCAGAATTCTCAATGAATACACATCTCTGACTATGCAGACCGGGACTCTGTCCGTTTCTTGATTTTGGGAGACACACAGAGACACTGAAATAGTTTGTTAAATAATTCTCATAACAATTACTGTGATTATAGTATCCAGTATTATTACTGTGATTATAGTATCCAGTATGTATTACTGTGATTATAGTATCTAGTATTTTTTGATTTATTACTGTGATTATGCTATCCATTATGTATTACTGTGATTATAGTAACCAGTATGTATTACTGTGATTATAGTATACAGTGTGTATTACTGTGATTATAGTATCCAGTATTTATTACTGTGATTATAGCATCCAGTATTATTACTGTGATTATAGTATCCAGTATGTATTACTGTGATTATATTATCCAGTATGTATTACTGTGATTATAGTATCTAGTATTTTTTGATTTATTACTGTGATTATGCTATCCATTATGTATTACTGTGATTATAGTATCCAGTATTTATTACTGTGATGATAGTATCCAGTATGTATTACTGTGATTATAGTATCCAGTATGTATTACTGTGATTATAGTATCCAGTGTGTATTACTGTGATTATAGTATACAGTGTGTATTACTGTGATTATAGTCTCCAGTAGGTATTACTGTAATTATAGTAACCAGTATGTATTACTGTGATTATAGTATCCAGTATTATTACTGTGATTATAGTATCCAGTATGTATGACTGTGATTATAGTATCCAGTATGTATTACTGTGATTATAGTATCCAGTATGTATTACTGTGATTATAATATCCAGTATGTATTACTGTGATTATAGTAGCCAGTATGTAATACTGTGGTTATAGTATACAGTATTATTACTGTGATTATAGTATCCAGCATGTATTATTGTGATTATAGTATCCAGTATGGATTACTGTGATTATAGTATCCAGTATGTATTACTGTGGTTATAGTATATAGTATATATGTATTCCTGTGATTTTAGTATCCAGTGTGTATTACTGTGATTATAGTAACCAGTATGTATTACTGTGGTTATAGTCTCCAGTAGGTATTACTGTAATTATAGTAACCAGTATGTATTACTGTGATTATAGTATCCAGTATTATTACTGTGATTATAGTATCCAGTATGTATTACTGTGATGATAGTATCCAGTATGTATTACTGTGATTATAGTATCCAGTATGTATTACTGTGATTATAGTATCCAGTGTGTATTACTGTGATTATAGTATACAGTGTGTATTACTGTGATTATAGTCTCCAGTAGGTATTACTGTAATTATAGTAACCAGTATGTATTACTGTGATTATAGTATCCAGTATTATTACTGTGATTATAGTATCCAGTATGTATTACTGTGATTATAGTATCCAGTATGTATTACTGTGATTATAATATCCAGTATGTATTACTGTGATTATAGTAGCCAGTATGTATTACTGTGGTTATAGTATACAGTATTATTACTGTGATTATAGTATCCAGCATGTATTATTGTGATTATAGTATCCAGTATGGATTACTGTGATTATAGTATCCAGTATGTATTACTGTGGTTATAGTATATAGTATATATGTATTCCTGTGATTTTAGTATCCAGTGTGTATTACTGTGATTATAGTAACCAGTATGTATTACTGTGGTTATAGTATCCAGAATTATTACTGTGATTATAGTGTCCAGTATGTATTACTGTGATTATAGTATCCAGTGTGTATTACTGTGATTATAGTATCCAGTATGTATTACTGTGATTATAGTATCCAGTGTGTATGTATTACTTAAGCAATAAGGCCTCAGGGGGTGTCGTATATGACCAATATACCACGGCTAAGGGCTGTTCTTATGCACAACGCCACACGGAGTGCCTGGATGCAGCCCTTACCCGTGATATATTGGCCATATTCCACAAACCCCCGAGGTGCCTTATTTGCTATTTCCAACATAATTAGAGCAGTAAAAATATAAGTTTTGTCATACCCGTGGTATACCACGGCTGTCAGCCAATCAGCATTCAGGGCTTGAACCATCCAGTTTATAATGTGAATTATAGTGTCTCGAGGTAAAAGGCAGACATTGGAACAGCAGCACAGCTGGAGGATTCCATTTGTTTGTTTATGTCTGGCTCGCTGTCTGAGTACTACGTCCATGCACGCATGGACACACACACACGCCTGCTGCTCTGAGCATTAGGTCCCTGCCTCTCAGGAACGCTGGGAGAGAAAACCTGGCGGATTGGGGCGGATTAGAGAGCAGACTCCTGCCGTTGGGTCGCCCATACTGAGGACGGCACATTGACCTCTGTACCCTTCCTGGGAGACTGGGGATTATCCCTGGCCTGCTCAGGCATTCTGGCACACACTTAAACACCCACACACACACACACATACACACACACACACACACACACACACACACACACACACATACACACACACACACACACACACACACATACACATATACACATATACACACACACAGCTCTAATTGTCTCCTCAGAGCTTTATAATAGTGTTGGTTTGGCTGTGAGGGTTTGTAAGCTTTCTGGATGGGTTTCTCCATGGTGATGGCTTGGTTTTGTTTTTCAGAAATGTGCCTGTCCCCTTGGGCAAACATTCCACCATTTTTAACAGATGGATAACAGTCTCTCTGTGACCTCAAACACAGTCCTAGTCATGAATATAAACGTCTGATATTTTTTGACCGTTTCGTCTAGTAGTTACAGTATGATGTTGAGGAAAGTGTTTAATTGATGTTGTATTGATGTTGTGTTGTATTGATGTTGTGTTGTGTTTATGTTGTGTTGATGTTGTATTGATGTTGTGTTGTGTTTATGTTGTGTTGATGTTGTATTGATGTTGTGTTGTGTTTATGTTGTGTTGATGTTGTTTTGATGTTGTATTGATGTTTATTGATGTTGTGTTGTATTGATGTTGTATTGATGTTGTATTTATGTTGTGTTGATGTTGTGTTGATGTTGTCTTGATGTTGTATTGATGTTGTGTTGTATTGATGTTGTGTTGATGTTGTATTGATGTTGTGTTGTGTTGATGTTGTGTTGATGTTACATTGATGTTGTGTTGATGTTGTATTGATGTTGTGTTGATGTTGTACTTTATGTTGTATTGATGTTGTGTTGATGTTGTATTGATGTTGTATTGATGTTGTATTGATGTTGTGTTGTATTGATGTTGTGTGGATTTTGTATTGATGTTGACAGTGAGAGGATGACGGAGGCCCATCGTAGAGCCCTGACCAAGATGGAAGACAACTACAGACAGGAGCTGGGCTTCAAGGTAATAAAATAGTACACTGTTGTTCATATAGTCTTAGATAACCTTGTCTCACTCCCTCCCTCCCTCCCTCCCTTCAGTACCACAGAATGGCCTCAGCAGAGATACAAAGTCCCATGTTTTAAATAAAGGTTATTCTAATCCACTCCAAATCAGAGGAGGTGATGACAGTATTATGATGACAGACCACCAGTCCAGTCTCTCTCACACCAAGCTGTTTGTGCAGTGAAGACACGATCTCACACCCCCACGGCTGAAATGTGTGTTGTATTTGTTTTATTGGTCTTATCCCCTGTGCCAGTCTGGTGGTGGGGGTTAGGGAGGATTAGTGAGGTTTCAGCCTCAGCACGGCAGTATTAAGAGAAATGCCATCTGATTCTCCGAAAATTACACTGCTCTCCCTCCAGTTTCCTGCCCCTCACACGGACGCTCACTCAGAGAGAAGAAAGTGGTCTCTCTCGCACACATTTTCACACACACACACACACACACAAACATACACTCCACCCCAGTCCCTCACACGGACATGTACCCAGAGAGAAGAAAGTGGTCACACAAAGTCACTCACACACACGTACCCCTGCCCCTTTACCCAGAGAGAAGCAAGCAGTCTGTCATTGTTACACGCACTGTGCTGAACATACACGCAAGTGTGTACATACTCACACTTTCACTATGTACACACACTCTCACACACACATACACTCGCCCCACCCCAGTGACCTCACGTGCAGCCTCTGAGCTCTCCTGCTCTTTGAAAAAATATGGTGGCCTTGGCCAAGCCTGACAAAAAAATTAATTGCATGCCACCAGCCTCCGTCACAGCCTTAACCATAGTTTTTATATGCCCAACAATTCAATATTTCACTGTCAACTTTTGGTGAGAACGGCCCATCTGGGTGAAAACACTCAAGTCAATGTAACGCTCTGTGACAATCTTTTTTCAGCGCAAGTTGTCTCAATTTTCTCCTCAGAAAATAAAACAACTGAAAGAATTGTGTGTGTGTGGGGGGGGGGGGTATGGGATGGACCACGGTAATTATTTGCTAGGATAATAATTGCTTGTCAATAAATTAAATGTAATACAATGGCAATCTGGGTTATATGTTAAAATCCTACGCATGAACTGCCGACATTATTACGCATATTAATTGATAATGATGGAAAATAGGATATGCATAATTTTGTTTTATAGTTATATATACAGTGGGGAGAACAAGTATTTGATACACTGCCGATTTTGCAGGTTTTCCTACTTACAAAGCATGTAGAGGTCTGTAATTTTTATCATAGGTATTTTATTGCATGACATAAGTATTTGATCACCTACCAACCAGTAAGAATCCCGGCTCTCACAGACCTGTTAGTTTTTCTTTAACATGTACATTTACATTTTAGTCATTTAGCAGACGCTCTTATCCAGAGCGACTTACAGATAAGTGAGTGCATACATTTTCATACTGGCCCCCTGTGGGAATCGAACCCACAACCCTGGCGTTGCAAACGCCATGCTCTACCAACTGAGCTACATCCCTGCCGGCCATGCCCGCCCCTACCCTGGACGACGCTGGCTAATTGTGCCCCGCCCCATGGGTCTCCCGGTCGCGGCCGGCTACGACAGAACAAAGCTAATTCCCTGTGGTATTGTGATTTATACTCTAGAAACCTCCATTTTTCTAGGAGCAAAACCTCACAGCCAGTGCAGAGATCAATGACTCAGTGAAGAACTAACATACAGTAACAACTGCATTGTGGGAGGCATCCACACTACTGCATACTGTCACACACTGTCCACAATGCCTCCTAAATCAGAAAGAAACTAGTGGGTTTAACCTGCATAACTTTTCAGATAGAAACTTCTGTACTGTCTTCATAACTTTTCTGAGACAATGGGGGTGAGTGAGCGGATCGATGCCAGATTAGAAAATCAAATAGCTAATTAAAACAGGCATGGCTCCAAGGCTCAGTGGAGCTGTCAATCATCCAGTGAGGAAAATTGACCCTGTTATGTGATCAATCAAATTGGACCTCATGTGATTCATCAACCATGATCAATCAGCCTCAGCTCTGCTATGAGTATGTCCGTTTCATTGATGGACCAAATAAGACATATTGGAGAAAGATACTTTTTAAACAAAAATAAAAACCTAAAACACACACACACACACACTGTGTGTGTGAGAGAGATTTATGTCCATGCTATTGAGAACTGACACAAACAGATGGAGGGAGGGAGAAGGGGAGGGGGAGAAGGGAGAAATGGTGTGTGAGAGAGTACTGGTACGAGAGGGGTGATGGGGAGACTGCATGAGAGAGAAAAAGAGGTAGAGGAAATAGCGTGAGTGTGAAAAAGACTGGATATACACTGAGTGTACAAAAAATTATGAAAACTTTCCTAATATTGAGTTGCACCCCCTTTTGCCCTTGGAGCAGCCTCAATTTGTCGGGTCATGGACTCTACAAGGTGTCGAAAGCGTTCCACAGGGATGCTGGCCCATGTTGACTCTCCTGTTATCCACTCATTACCTGTATTAACTGCACCTGTTTGAACTTGTTACCTGTATAAAAGACACCTGTCCACACACTCAATCAAACAGACTCCAACCTCTCCACAATGGCCAAGACCAGAGAGCTGTGTAAGGACATCAGGGATAAAATTGTAGACCTGCACAAGGCTGGGATGGGCTACATGACAATAGGTAAGCAGGTTGGTGAGAAGGCAACAACTGTTGGCGCAATTATTAGAAAATGGAAGAAGTTCAAGATGATGGTCAATCACCCTCGGTCTGGGGCTCCATGCAAGATCTCACCTCGTGGGGCATCAATGATCATGAGGAAGGTGAGGGATCAGCCCAGAACTACACGGCAGGACCTGGTCAATGACCTGAAGAGAGCTGGGACCACAGTCTCAAAGAAAACCATTAGTAACACACTACGCCGTCATGGATTAAAATCCTGCAGCGCATGCAAGGTCCCCCTGCTCAAGCCAGCGCATGTCCAGGCCCATCTGAAGTTTGCCAATGACCATCTGGATGATCCAGAGGAGGAATGGGAGAAGGTCATGTGGTCTGATGAGACAAAAATAGAGCTTTTTGGTCTAAACTCCACTCGCCATGTTTGGAGGAAGAAGAAGGATGAGTACAACCCAAGAACACCACCCCAACCATGAAGCATGGAGGTGGAAACATCATTCTTTGGGGATGCTTTTCTGCAAAGGGGACAGGACGACTGCACCGTATTGAGGGGAGGATGGATGGGGCCATGTATCGCGAGATCTTGGCCAACAACCTCCTTCCCTCAGTAAGAGCATTGAAGATGGGTCGTGGCTGGGTCTTCCAGCATGACAACGACCTGAAACACACAGCCAGGGCAACTAAGGAGTGGCTCCGTAAGAAGCATCTCAAGGTCCTGGAGTGGCCTTGCAAGTCTCCAGACCTGAACCCAATAGAAAATCTTTGGAGGGAGCTGAAAGTCCATATTGCCCAGCGACAGCCCCGAAACCTGAAGGATCTGGATAAGTTCTGTATGGAGGAGTGGGCCAAAATCCCTGCTGCAGTGTGTGCAAACCTGGTCAAGACCTACAGGAAATGTATGATCTCTGTAATTGCAAACAAAGGTTTCTGTACCAAATATTAAGTTCTGCTTTTCTGATGTATCAAATACTTATGTCATGCAATAAAATGCAAATGAATTACTTAAAAATCATACAATGTGATTTTCTGGATTTTTGTTTTAGATTCCGTCTCTTACAGTTGAAGTGTACCTATGATAAAAATTACAGACCTCTACATGCTTTGTAAGTAGGAAAACCTGCAAAATCGGCAGTGTATCAAATACTTGTTCTCCCAACTATATATAGAGGTGACAGCATTGGAAATGCTTTTGGCGGTTAATCTGCTTCTGTTTTGTGGGTGGCACTGTGTGCTGTTTTCGATGGATGGGTCCTGGCCTCTCGGGGCCTTAGGGATCCGGAGGGACGTGGGTGGGATGCCGATCACTGGGATGACGGCTCAACTTGGGATGGGGAGGGGCTTTAGCGGAGGAATTAGTGGAGAACAATTGAAGGGTTACTCAGTAGCAATGCAAATATCACGGTACAGCTATATGGACACTCAATCATTACGGTATTTTTTATTGGTAAATTTACAAACATATATAATGATAAATAGACTTTAAACTTGTATCTCATTATGGTATATGGTTAAATAAGTATAGCCAGTTATAATTGTAATGGCTTAGCTGATAATAACAACATTTTTCTATTGATAATGTAAAATTAACAGCCATACAGAAAGACTCATGGGGAGGTGAAATTACAGAGGAGGAACTTCTGGATGCAATTAAATACTTTATGTCCGGGAAAACTCCAGGGTTGGATGGCATACCAGTCGAGGTATACAAAACCTTTTTTGATATACTAAGACGACCGTTATTAGCATGTTTTAATCACTCCTATGTAAATGGTAAATTATCTGACACTCAAGAAAAGGTCTGATCTCATTATTTTTTTAAAAATTATTACTGAAACAGGATACAAGTGGAAAATATAAAGATCCAGTCCATTTAAAAAATTGGAGGCCCCTTACACTTCAGTGTTGTGATGCAAAAATTCTAGCAAAATGTATAGCGCATAGAATTAAAAAGGTATTGTCGGATATTATTCATTCTAATCAGACAGGTTTTTTACATGGAAGATACATTGGAGATAATATAAGGCAAGTATTGGAAACAATAGAACACTATGGAAAATATGGGAAACTAGGCCTGCTATTCATAGCAGACTTCGAAAAGGCATTTGATAAAGTACGACTGGGGTTTATATATAAATGCCTGAATCATTTCAATTTAGGAGAATCTCTTATAAAATGGGTCAAAAGCATGTATAGTAACCCTAGGTGTAAAATAGTAAATAATGTTTATTTCTCAGAAAGTTTTAAACTGTCAAGAGGAGTGAAACAAGGTTGTCCACTATCGGCATATCCATTTATTGTGGCCATCGAGATGTTAGCTATTAAAATCAGATCCAACAATAATATCAGGGGATTAGAAATCCAGGGCTTAAAAACAAAGGTGTTATTGTACGCTGATGATTCATGTTTTCTTTTAAATCCACAACTAGAATCCCTCCACAGCCTCATAGAGGATCTAGATACATTTTCTAATCTCTCTGGATTACAACCAAATTATGACAAATGTACTATATTACGTATTGGATCACTAAAAATACAATTTTTACATTACCATGTAGTTTACCAATAAAATGGTCTGATGGTGATGTGGATATACTCGGAATACATATCCCAAAGGAAATAAATGATCTCACTTCAATACATTTTAACAGAAAGTTAGCAAAAATAGATAAGATCTTGCTACCATGGAAAGGTAAATACCTGTCAATTTGTGGAAAAATCACCCTGATTAACTCTTTAGTATTATCCCAGTTTGCCTATTTGCTTATGGTCTTGCCTACGCCTAGCGAACAGTTTTTTAAATTATATGAGAAAAATATTTTCAATTTTATTTGGAACGGCAAGCCAGACAAAATTAAAAGGGACTATTTATATAATGAATATGAATTCGGAGGACAGAAATTATTAAATATTAAAGCATTACACCTATCACTAAAAGCTTCAGTCATACAAAAGTTATACTTAAATCCGAAATGGTTCTCAAGCAAATTAGTAAGATTGCCTCACCCAATGTTCAAGAATGGCCTTTTTCCCTTTTCCCTATTCAGATTACAACCACTCATTTTCAGTTATTTGAAAAGAAAATCATCTCCCAAATATCACTATTTCTAAAACAAGCCATAGAAAGTTGGTTGCAATTTCAATTTAATCCTCCAGAAACGACAGAACAAATAATGCAACAAATATTGTGGTTAAATTCAAATATACTAATTTACAAAAAACCTTTATTTTTTGACAAAATGTTTAAAAAAGGTATAATCTTCATAAATGATATCATCGGTAGGACTGGTGGAGTTATGTCGCACATGCAGCTAACAAAAACATATGGAAATGTCTGCTCTACCCAAAATTACAACCAAATAATTGCAGCCTTACCGCAAAAATGGAAGAGGAAAGTGGAAGGGAGAGAAAGTAAGGAACTTGTCTGTCGGCCTTGCATTAAAGAACATAATTGGTTAAGGAAAACTGTGATAAATAAAAAAGTATATCAGTATCATTTAAGAACCAAAGGATTGACAGCCGTCCCATATAGATTGCAAAATAATTGGGAAGAGATTTTTGACGTACAGATCCCATGGCATAGTGTTGATGAACTGACACGCAAAATGACACCGGATTCAAAAATTTGAATCTTTCAATTTAAATTATTATATAAAATTCTTGCTACCAAAGGAATGTTATTTATATGGGGAATACAATCTTCCCAGCTCTGCAGATTTTGCTGTGAAGAGACAGAATCATTAGATTTTTTGTTTTGGTTCTGTCCATTTGTAGCTTGTTTTTGGACACAGGTCCAGGAATGGCTAAAGGATTGCAATATTTACTTGGAGCTAACCTTGCAGATAGCATTACTGGGTGATCTGAAAAGTCATAGTCAATCAATCAATAATATAATAATACTTTTAGCAAAAATGGTTATTTTTAATTCACAATCTGTAGAAGCAATGAGAATAGAAATGTTCAGAACTTTTGTAAAACATCACAGTACAGTTGAAATATATATGGCAAATAGAAATCCTATATGGATGGTGTTAAGAGATACAGTGGGGGGAAAAAAGTATTTAGTCAGCCACCAATTGTGCAAGTTCTCCCACTTAAAAAGATGAGAGAGGCCTGTAATTTTCATCATAGGTACACGTCAACTATAACAGACAAAATGAGAAAAAGAAATTGTAGGAAAAAATCACATTGTAGGATTTTTAATGAATTTATTTGCAGATTATGGTGGAAAATAAGTATTTGGTCAATAACAAAAGTTTCTCAATACTTTGTAATATACCCTTTGTTGGCAATGACACAGGTCAAACGTTTTCTGTAAGTCTTTACAAGGTTTTCACACACTGTTGCTGGTATTTTGGCCCATTCCTCCATGCAGATCTCCTCTAGAGCAGTGATGTTTTGGGGCTATCGCTGGGCAACACGGACTTTCAACTCCCTCCAAAGATTTTATATGGGGTTGAGATCTGGAGACTGGCTAGGCCACTCCAGGACCTTGAAATGCTTCTTATAAAGCCACTCCTTCGTTGCCCGGGCGGTGTGTTTGGGATCATTGTCATGCTGAAAGACCCAGCCACGTTTCATCTTCAATGCCCTTGCTGATGGAAGGAGGTTTTCAATCAAAATCTCACGATACATGGCCCCATTCATTCTTTCCTTTACACGGATCAGTCGTCCTGGTCCCTTTGCAGAAAAACAGCCCCAAAGCATGATGTTTCCACCCCCATGCTTCACAGTAGGTATGGTGTTCTTTGGATGCAACTCAGCATTCTTTGTCCTCCAAACACGACGAGTTGAGTTTTTACCAAAAAGTTCTATTTTGGTTTCATCTGACCATATGACATTCTCCCAATCCTCTTCTGGATCATCCAAATGCACTCTAGCAAACTTTAGATGGGCCTGGACATGTACTGGCTTAAGCAGGGGGACACGTCTGGCACTGCAGGATTTGAGTCCCTGGCGGCGTAGTGTGTTACTGATGGTAGGCTTTGTTAATTTGGTCCCAGCTCTCTGCAGGTCATTCACTAGGTCCCCCCGTGTGGTTCTGGGATTTTTGCTCACCGTTCTTGTGATCATTTTGACCCCACGGGGTGAGATCTTGCGTGGAGCCCCAGATCGAGGGAGATTATCAGTGGTCTTGTATGTCTTCCATTTCCTAATAATTGCTCCCACAGTTGATTTCTTCAAACCAAGCTGCTTACCTATTGCAGATTCAGTCTTCCCAGCCTGGTGCAGGTCTACAATTTTGTTTCTGGTGTCCTTTGACAGCTCTTTGGTCTTGGCCATAGTGGAGTTTGGAGTGTGACTGTTTGAGGTTGTGGACAGGTGTCTTTTATACTGATAACAAGTTCAAACAGGTGCTGTTAATACAGGTAACGAGTGGAGGACAGAGGAGGCTCTTAAAGAAGAAGTTACAGGTATGTGAGAGCTAGAAATCTTGCTTGTTTGTAGGTGACCAAATACTTTTTTTCCACCATAATTTGCAAATAAATTCATTAAAAATCCTACAATGTGATTTTCTGGATATTTTTTTCTCAATTTGTCTGTCATAGTTGACGTGTACCTATGATGAAAATTACAGGCCTCTCTCATCTTTTTAAGTGGGAGAACTTGCACAATTGGTGGCTGACTAAATACTTTTTTGCCCCACTGTAGATGGGAGGTGTTGAATGGAGATGAAAGGATGGGACTAATAACAAATAACAACAAATAATAACAAGATAACTAATAATGTAAGCATACTTTGTCCATAATAAGTATATAGGTTGTATGTTGGGAGCTTTTGGGAAAGAGCACCGTTAGAAAGATATGGCATATAGAAGCAAACCGGATGGACATCATGAAAATGATCGGAGAGGTTGAGAGTAGAAGAAGTTCAGGAGCAAAAACAAATAAAACAGAATTATTGTAAAATTGACTGTGTCCATAAAATGTAGATAGTAAGTATAAGCTGGAAGTAGAGGCCTAAGCATTGTTGTTCACTAATTTACCCCAAGTAGGGAAAGGATGTCAGGGTTGAAAAGTAATAAAGGGGAGTATATATATAAAACATGGGGGATTGGAAGTGATGCAGACAATTACATTGATGGAAGTTACAATCTATCTGCAATATTTAAGCTGATCTACCCCCCAAAAAAATATTTAAAAAAATAAAATAAATAAAAGAATTACCAAATCAGATTAAAAGAGGGAAGGATGGAGAGGGGGAGAGGGAAAGAGAGGCGGGTGGAGAAAGAAAGAGAAGTAGAGGGACTTTTTTCTCCATGTTGGTGTCCATCACTGAGCTATTTCACTATTTCACAAGCTGAGTATAGAGCTTATAATGTTTCAGTGTGACCGTCATTCAGGGCAGAGCCCCACGTGTTTAGAGCACCACCTGTTTAGAGCACCACCTGTTTAGAGCCCCACCTGTTTAGACCCCCACCTGTTTAGAGCACCACCTGTTTAGAGCCCCACCTGTTTAGAGCCCCACCTGTTTAGAGCACCACCTGTTTAGAGCCCCACCTGTTTAGAGCCCCACGTGTTTAGAGCACCACCTGTTTAGAGCACCACCTGTTTAGAGTACCACCTGTTTAGAGTACCACCTGTTTAGAGCCCCACCTGTTTAGAGCACCACCTGTTTAGAGTACCACCTGTTTAGAGCCCCACCTGTTTAGACCCCCACCTGTTTAGAGCACCACCTGTTTAGAGCACCACCTGTTTAGAGCACCACCTGTTTAGAGTACCACCTGTTTAGAGCCCCACCTGTTTAGACCCACACCTGTTTAGAGCACCACCTGTTTAGAGCACCACCTGTTTAGAGCACCACCTGTTTAGAGTACCACCTGTTTAGAGCCCCACCTGTTTAGACCCCCACCTGTTTAGACCCCCACCTGTTTAGAGCACCACCTGTTTAGAGCACCACCTGTTTAGAGCACCACCTGTTTAGAGCCCCACCTGTTTAGAGCACCACCTGTTTAGAGCACCACCTGTTTAGAGCACCACCTGTTTAATCTCCCGAGTGGCGCAGTGGTCTAAGGCACTGCATCGCAGTGCTAGCTGTGCCACTAGAGATCCTGGTTCGAATCCAGGCTCTGTCGTAGCCGGCCGCGACCGGGAGACCCATGGGGCGGCGCACAATTGGCCTAGCGTCGTCCAGGGTAGGGGAGGGAATGGCCGGCAGGGGATGTAGCTCAGTTGGTAGAGCATGGCATTTGCAACGCCAGGGTTGTGGGTTCGATAAAATAATGTATGCGCTAACTGTAAGTCGCTCTGGATAAGAGCGTCTGCTAAATGACTAAAATGTAAATGTAAAATGTAATGTAAATGTTTAGAGTACCACCTGTTTAGAGCACCACCTGTTTAGAGTACCACCTGTTTAGAGCACCACCTGTTTAGAGCACCACCTGTTTAGAGTACCACCTGTTTAGACCACCACCTGTTTAGAGCACCACCTGTTTAGAGCACCACCTGTTTAGAGCACCACCTGTTTAGAGCCAAACCTGTTTAGCAAAAAATATATATATTTATATAGATATATACAGTGCCTTCGGAAAGTATTCCGACCCCTTGACTTTTTCCACATTTTGTTACGTTACAGCCTTATTCTAAAATTGATATATATTTTTTATAATCCCCAGCAATCTACACACAATACTTCATAATGACTAAGAGAAAACAAGTCTGTAGACATATTTGCACATTTATTAAAAATAAAAAACTGAAAGACCTTTTTTACATAAGAATTCAGACCTATGCTATGAGATTGGAAATTGAGCTCAGGTGCATCCTGTTTCCATTGTTCATCCTTGAGATGATTCTACAACTTGATTGGGGTCCACCTGTGGTAAATTCAATTGATTGGACATGATTTGGAAAGGCACACACCTGTCTATTAAAGGTCCCACAGTTGACAGTGCATGTCAGAGCACAAACCAAGCCATGAGGTCGAAGCAATTGTCCGTAGAGCTCCGAGACAGAATTGTGTCAAAGCACAGATCTGGGGAAGGGTACCAAAACATTTCTGCAGCATTGAAGGTCCCCAAGAACACAGTGGCCTCCATTATTCTTAAATGGAAGAAGTTTGGGACCACCAAGACTCTTCCTAGAGCTGGCCGCCTGGCCAAACTGAGCAATCGGGAGAGAAGGGCCTTGGTCAGGGAGGTGACCAAGAACCCGATGGTCACTCTGACAGAGCTCTAGAGTTCAACTGTGGAGATGGGAGAACCTTCGAGAAGGACAACCATCTCTGCAGCGCTCCACCAATCAGCCCTTTATGGTAGTGGCCAGACGGAAGCCACTCCTCAGTAAAAGGCACATGACAACCTGCTTGGAATTTGCCAAAAGGCACATAAAGACTCTCAGACCATGAGAAAAAAGATTATCTTGTCTGATGAAACCAAGATTGAACTCTGGCCTGAATGCCAAGTGTCACATTTACATTTTAGTCATTTAGCAGACGCTCTTATCCAGAGCGACTTACATGAGCAATTAGGGTTAAGTGCCTTGCTTAAGGGCACATCAACAGATTTTTCACCTAGTTGGCTCAGGGATTAGAACCAGCGACCTTTCGGTTACTGGCACAACGCTCTTACCCACTAAGCTACCTGCCGCCCTGACACGTCTGGAGGAAACCTGGACCATCCCTACGGTGAAGCATGGTGTTGGCATCATCATGCTGTGGGGATGTTTTTCAGTGGCAGGGACTGGGAGACTAGTCAGGATCAAGGGAAAGATGAACGGAGCAAAGTATAGAGAGATCCTTGATGAAAACCATCTCCAGAGCGCTCAGGACCTCAGACTGGGGCGAAGGTTCACCTTCCAACAGGACAACGACCCTAAGCACACAGCCAAGACAACGCAGGAGTGGCTTCGGGACAAGTCTCTGAATGTCCTTGAGTGGCCCAGCCAAATCAAATCAAAAATCAAATCAAATCAAATTATATTTGTCACAAGCGCCGAATACAACAGGTGTAGTAGACCTTACAGTGAAATGCTTGCTTACAAGCCCTTAACCAAAAAAGCAGTATTAAGAAAGAATACTTTAAAAAATAAGAAATAAAAATGCTAATAGTTTGGGTAGCCATTTGATTAGATGTTCAGGAGTCTATATCCCCTATCCTCTAGGCCCTCTCCTATTCTCTCTATCCACCAAGTCACTTGGCTCTGTCATATCCTCACATGGTCTCTCCTATCATTGCTACGCAGACGACAGACAATTAATTTTCTCCTTTCCCCTTTCTGATAACCAGGTGGTGAATCGCATCTCTGCATGTCTGGCAGACATATCAGTGTGGATGACGGATCACCATCTCAAGCTGAACCTCGGCAAGACGGAGCTGCTCTTCCTCCCGGGGAAGGACTGCCCGCTCCATGATCTCGCCATCACGGTTGACAACTCCATTGTGTCCTCCTCCCAGAGTGCAAAGAACCTTGGCGTGACCCTGGACAACACCCTGTCGTTCTCCGCTAACATCAAAGCGTTGACCCGATCCTGCAGGTTCATGCTCTACAACATTCGCAGAGTACGACCCTACCTTACACAGAAAGCGGCACAGGTCCTAATCCAGGCACTTGTCATCTCCCGTCTGGATTACTGCAACTCGCTGTTGGCTGGGCTCCCTGCCTGTGCCATTAAACCCCTAGAGCTTATCCAGAATGCCGCAGCCCGTCTGGTGTTCGACCTTCCCAAGTTCTCTCATGTCACCCCGCTCCTCCGCACACTCCACTGGCTTCCAGTTGAGGCTCGCATCTACTACAAGACCATGGTGCTTGCCTACGGAGCTGTGAGGGGAACGGCACCTCCTTACCTTCAGGCTCTGATCAGACCCTACACCCAAACGAGGGCACTACGTTCATCCACCTCTGGCCTGCTAGCTCCCCTACCTCTACAAAAGTACAGTTCCCGCTCAGCCCAGTCAAAGCTATTTGCTGCTCTGGCACCCCAATGGTGGAACAAGCTCCCCCACGACGCCAGGACAGCAGAGTCACTGACCACCTTACGGAGACACTTGAAACCCTACCTCTTTAAGGAATACCTGGGATAGTATCAAGTAATCCTTCTTCCCCCATCCCCCATAAAAAAAAGAAAAAAAAAGAAAGGTGGCCATCATAAATTGAATGCACCAATTTGTAAGTCACTCTGGATAAGAGCGTCTGCTAAATGATGTAAATGTAAATGTAAATGTTATGGCTTGGGGGAAGAAGCTGTTTAGAAGCCTCTTGGACCTAGACTTGGTGCTCAGGTACCTCTTGCCATGCGGTAGCAGAGAGAACAGTCTATGACTAGGGTGGCTGGAGTCTTTGACAATTTTTTGGGCCTTCCTCTGACACCGCCTGGTATTGAGGTCCTGGATGGCAGGAAGCTTGGCCCCAGTGATGTACTGGGCCGTACACACTACCTTCTGAGGCCGAGCAGTTGCCATGCCAGGCAGTGATGCAACCAGTCAGGATGCTCTCGATGGTGCAGCTGTAGAACCTTTTGAGGATCTGAGGACCCATGCCAAGTCTTTTCAGTCTCCTTACGGGGAATAGGTTTTATCATGCCCTCTTCACGATTGCCTTGGTGTGCTTTGACCATGTTAGTTTGTTGTGATGTGGACACCAAGGAACTTGAAGCTCTCAACCTGCTCCTTTACAGCCCCGTTGATGAGAATGGGGGCGTGCTCGGTCCTCTTCTTTTTCCTGTAGTCCACAATACTCTCCTTTGTCTTGATCACGTTGAGGGAGAGGTTGTTGTCCTGGCACCACACGGCCAGGTCTCTGACCTCCTCCCTATAGGCTGTCTCGTCGTTGTCTGTGATCAGGCCTATAAATGTTGTGTCATCTGCAAATTTAATGATGGTGTTGGAGTCGTGCCTGGCCATGCAGTCATGAGTGAATAGGGAGTACAGGAGGGGACTGAGCACGCACCCCTGAGGGGCCCCCGTGTTGAGGATCAGCATGGCAGATGTGTTGTTACCTACCCTTACCACCTGGGGGCGGCCCATCAGGAACTCCAGGATCCAGTTGCAGAGGGAGGTGTTTAGTCCCAGGGTCCTTAGCTTAGTGATGAGCTTTGAGGGCACTATGGTGTTGAACGCTGAGCTGTAGTCAATGAATAGCATTCTCACATAGGTGTTCCTTTTGTCCAGGTGTGAAAGGGCAGTGTGGAGCGCAATAGAGATTGCATCATGTTGGGGCGGTATGCAAATTGGAGTGGGTCTAGGCTTTCTGGGATAATGGTGTTGATGTGAGCCATGACCAGCCATTCAAAGCACTTCATAGCTACAGACGTCAGTGCTACAGGTTGGTAGTCATTTAGGCAGGTTACCTTAGTGTTCTTGAGCACAGGGACTATGGGGGTCTGCTTGAAACATGTTGGTATTACAGACTCAGACAGGGAGAGGTTGAAAATGTCAGTGAAGACACTTGCCAGTTGGTCAGCGCATGCTCGGAGTACACATCCTCGTAATCCGTCTGGCCCTGCGGCCTTGTGAATGTTGACCTGTTTAAAGGTCTTGCTCACATCGGCTACGGAGACCATGATTTCACAGTCACCCGGAACAGCTAATGCTCTCATGCATGTTTCAGTGTTACTTGCCTCGAAGCGAGCATAGAAGTAATTTAGCTCGTCTGGTAGGCTCGTTTTACTGGGCAGCTCGCGGCTGTGCTTCCCTTTGTAGTCTGTAATAGTTTTCAAGCCCTGCCACATCCGATGAGCGTCGGAGCCAGTGTAGTGCGATTCGATCTTAGTCCTGTTTTGACGCTTTGCCTGTTTGATGGTTCATCGAAGGGCATAGTGGGATTTCTTATAAGCGTCCGGGTTAGAGTCCCGCTCCTTGAAAGCGGCAGCTCTACCCTTTAGCTCATTGCGGATGTTGCCTGTAATCCATGGCTTCTGGTTGGGGTATGTACGTACGGTCACTGTGGGGGTGACATCATCGATGCACTTGTTGATGAAGCCAGTGACTGATGTGGTGTACTCCTCAATGCTATCTGAAGAATCCTGGAACATGTTCCAGTCTGTGCTAGCAAAACAGTCCTGTAACTCAGCATCTGCGTCATCTGACCACTTTTTTATTAACCGAGTCACTGGTGCTTCCTGCTTTAGTTTTTGCATGTAAGCAGGAATCAGGAGGATAGAATTATGGTCAGATTTGCCAAATGGAGGGCGAGGGAGAGTTTTGTACGCGTCTCTGTGTGTGGAGTAAAGGTGGTCTAAAACCTTGAAACTTCCTTAGATATCGTGCACCAGCTGTTGTTTACAAATATACATAGACCGCCACCCCTTGTCTTGCCAGAGGCTGCTGTTCTATCCTGCCGATACAGTGTATAACCCGCCAGCTGTATGTTATTCATGTCGTCGTTCAGCCACGACTCGGTGAAACATAAGATATTACAGTTTTTAATGTCCCATTGGTAGGATATACGTGCTTGTAGTTCGTCCACTTTATTATCAAGCGATTGTACGTTGGCCAATAGTACCAATGGTAAAGGCAGATTAGCCACTCGTCGCCGGCTCCTTACCAGGCACCCCGATCTCCTTCAGCGATATCTCCTTTTCTTTTTACTGCGAATGACAGGGATGAGGGCCCTGTTGGGTGTCTGCAGTAAATCCCTCTCGTCCGACTCATTAAATAAAAATTATTTGTCCAGTTCAAGGTGAGTAATCGCTGTTCTGATGTCCGGAATCTCTTTTTGGCAGCAACATTATGTACAAAATAAGTTACAGACAATGCAAAAAAACTAACAAAATAGCACGGTTTGTTAAGAGTCCATAAAATGGCAGCCATCCCCTCTGGCGCCATTTCCCGGACTTGAACCCAATAGAACATCTCTGGAGAGACCTGAAAATAGCTGTGCAGCGACGCTCTCCATCCAACCTGACAGCGCTTGAGAGGATCTGCAGAGAAGAATAAGAGAAACTCCCCAAATACAGGTGTGCCAAGCTTGTAGCGTCATACCCAAGAAGACTCAATGCTGTAATCACTGCCAAAGGTGCTTCAACAAAGTACTGAGTAAAGGGTCTGAATACTTATGTAAATGTAATATTTCCGTTTTTTTATTTTTTACAAATTAGCAACAATTTCTAAAAACCTGTTTTTGCTTTGTCATTATGGGGTATTGTGTATAGATTGATGAGGGGGAAAAAACGATTTAATCAATTTTAGAATAAAGCTGTAACGTCACAAAATGTGAAAAATGTCAAAGGGTCCGAATGCACTGTATATATATATATTTTTTGTTGTTGCCTGTTTTGCATGTTATTTTGGCATTAATACAGTTGAAGTCGGAAGTTTACATACACCTTAGCCAAATCCATTTAAACTCAGTTTTTCATAATTCCTGACATTTAATCCTAGTAAAAATTCCCTGTCTAAGGTCAGTTAGGATCACTACTGTATTTTAAGAATGTGAAATGTCAGAATAATAGTAGAGAGAATTATTTATTTCAGCTTTTATTTATTTCATCACATTCCCAGTGCGTCAGAAGTTTTCATACACTCAATTAGTATTTGGTAGCGTTGCCTTTAAATTGTTTAACTTGGGTCAAACATTTCAGGTAGCCATCCACAAGGTTCCCACAATAAGTTGGGTGAATTTTGGCCCATTCCTCCTGACAGAGCTGGTGTAACTGAGTCAGGTTTGTAGGCCTCCTTGCTCGCACACGCTTTTTCAGTTCTGGCCACACATTTTCTATAGGATTGAGGTCAGGGCATTGTGATGGCCACTCCAATACCTTGACTTTGTTGTCCTTAAGCCATTTTGCCACAACTTTGGAAGTATGCTTGGGGTCATTGTCCATTTGGAAGACCCATTTGCGACCAATCTTTAAATTCCTGACTGATGTCTTGAGATGTTGCTTCAATATATCCACATAATTTTCCTTCCTCATAATGCCATCTATTTTGTGAAGTGCACCAGTCCCTCCTGCAGCAAAGCACCACCACAGCATGATACTGCCACCCCCGTGTTTCACGATTGGGATGGTGTTCTTCGGCTTGCAAGCAACCCCCTTTTTCCTCCAAACATAACGATGGTCATTATGGCCAAACATTTCTATTTTTGTTTCATCAGACCAGAGGACATTTCTCCAAAAAGTATGATCTTTGTCCCCATGTGCAGTTGCAAACCGTAGTCTGGCTTTTTTATGGCGGTTTTGGAGCAGTGGCTTCTTCCTTGCTGAGCGGCCTTTCAGGTTATGTTGATATAGGATTTGTTTTACTGTGGATATAGATACTTTTGTACCTGTTTCCTCCAGCATCTTCGCAAGGTCCTTTGCTGTTGTTCTGGGATTGATTTGCACTTTTTGCACCAAAGTACGTTAATATCTAGGAGACAGAACGCGTCTCCTTCCTGAGCGGTATGAAGGCTGCGTGGTCCCATGGTGTCTATACATGCGTACTATTGTTTGTACAGATGAACGTGGTACCTTCAGGTGTTTGGAAATTGCTCCCAAGGATGAACCAGACTGGTGGAGGTCTAAGAAAAAAAATCTGAGGTCTTGGCTGATTTCTTTTGAGGCACTGAGTTTGAAGGTAGGCCTTGAAATACATGGTGGTGGTGGGGCAGCCAGCGGAAAATACGGAGCTTAGGGGTTGGTAATATTCTCTAGTTGCGCCGTAATTGGCTCAGTGTTCTGTCACTCATGGGGACACTACATCACCGCAAAATCTACGGGGAGAGCTTGAAAATTCAAGCCCCCTGGGTGCTGCCATAGAGTTATATTAGAAGTGCCCATCCAAGAAGGCTCAAGGTCAATGGCCACAGATAAATAAAATGACGTCAAGCTAGTCAAGCAATCATCATGAATCAAGTCGACAATCTACTGGCAAATCCTTTTCAATCCTTGTCATATAGAACGTATCAGTGCTCATCGGCCATTGGACATAAACATTACACAACAAGCTGGAAATCGCAAATTCAACAATGAGTGGTTTGGAAGGAATCAGTGGCTAACTGCAAGCGTTGCAAAGCAATCACTAGCCTGCTATTTGGTGGAGTGGGTGTGTGGTCCAAGTCTGGGTTTAAGGGTCTCTTTTCCAAGCTTAAAAGGATAAACATTCACATGCAACACCACGGGCCAGAAAAGGTTGAATACAGAACGAGTGAATGAGTTGTTTACATCTTTGTTAATTTACGGTAAAACCGTTTTTTATTCAGTGTGGACGGGTTACCTGTTTGAAAGGGGAAACTCTTTTGACGCACCGCCGGTGAGCGCCGCAGTTATTACGTCAGCTCGAAGACAGCTGGCCGTTTCAACACCGGGCAAAACGCAGGACAGAGGAGGTCAGCACTGCCTCACCCTAATAATTTGGTCCCTTTCCCCCTCATAACTTAGCCTACTGTTCTGACTTGGTGGTGCACATGTAGCCTATAGCCTGTTTTAGAGAAATGTAATCATTGAATATTGTAAGAGCTTTCATTGTCTGCTTATATGCCCCCTTTATTTATCCTACGGTTCTGACTTGGTGTACAGGGAGAACACTGTAAGAAGGGCCCATGTTCTGAATTCTGTTGCTGTACATTTAAAAAGTGCTGAACAAATAGTTATAGTGACTACGTCCTTCCTACCTCGCTCATTAATGTCTTAATCGAAATTACGGATTGCCTGTTATCCGCTTGTCGTCCACTTATGCCATAGTTTGTACATCTCAATTGTGAGCAGAAACCACATTTGTTTAAGCAAGTCAGACATATCAGCTATGTTTTTTAAAAATGAGGCTGAAATAACTGTTCCGCTGCCAGACAAGGCTCCGCTGATAGCCAGGTGTAACAGTGGTAAGGATTCACTCCATGGTGCTGAAAAGAAAGCTCTGCTGTTGGGACAGCTTTATGTAGGCCCTAACAGTCTGTGGGCACCGTTTGTCACCGTTATAGTGCAATTAATGTATTGTTTAGTGTTGTGTTGTGTTGTGACTTTGCTGGCATGCATTAAAAAAAATATCTGTTTACCCCACCAACATTTACATGCTAAAATCGCCACTGTAATGTTTGTGTCATATTTTTCGATGCATGTCTGTATGCATTTGTGCATGAGCATGTTTGTGTGTGTGTGTATGTTTGTTTGCTGCTGCCGTACCAGAGGGAAGGAGAAGCTGCTGCAGTACCAGAGGGAAGGAGAAGCTGATGCAGTACCAGAGGGAATGAGAAGCTGCTGCAGTACCAGAGGGAAGGAGAAGCTGCTGCAGTACCAGAGGGAAGGAGAAGCTGATGCAGTACCAGAGGGAAGGAGCTGCTGCAGTACCAGAGGGAAGGAACAGCTGCTGCGGTACCAGAGGGAAGGAGAAGCTGCTGCAGTACCAGAGGGAAGGAGATGCTGCTGCTGCAGTACCAGAGGGAAGGAGAAGCTGCTGCAGTACCAGAGGGAAGGAGAAGCTGCTGCAGTACCAGAGGGAAGGAGAAGCTGCTGCAGTACCAGAGGGAAGGAGAAGCTGCTGCAGTACCAGAGGGAAGGAGAAGCTGCTGCAGTACCAGAGGGAAGGATAAGCTGCCACAGTACCAGAGGGAAGGAGAAGCTGCTGCTGCAGTACCAGAGGGAAGGAGAAGCTGCTGCAGTACCAGAGGGAAGGAGAAGCTGCTGCAGTACCAGAGGGAAGGAGAAGCTGCTGCAGTACCAGAGGGAAGGAGAAGCTGCTGCAGTACCAGAGGGAAGGAGAAGCTGCTGCAGTACCAGAGGGAAGGAGAAGCTGCTGCAGTACCAGAGGGAAGGAGATGCTGCTGCTGTACCAGAGGGAAGGAGAAGCTGCTGCAGTACCAGAGGGAAGGAGAAGCTGCTGCAGTACCAGAGGGAAGGAGAAGCTGCTGCAGTACCAGAGGGAAGGAGAAGCTGCTGCAGTACCAGAGGGAAGGAGAAGCTGATGCAGTACCAGAGGGAAGGAGAAGCTGCTGCAGTACCAGAGGGAAGGAGAAGCTGCTACAGTACCAGAGGGAAGGAGAAGCTGCTGCAGTACCAGAGGGAAGGAGAAGCTGCTGCT
>NW_028166391.1:37500-42500 GCF_964263955.1 Coregonus lavaretus | reverse complement strand
CTCAGCTGAACATACTCATTGTCACACCCTGGCTCTGGGACTCTATATGTTGAGCCAGGGTGTGTTCATTCTATGTGTTGTGTTTCTATGTCGGGAGTTCTAGTTGTTGTATTTCTATGTTGGCCAGAGTGGCTCCCAATCAGAGGCAACGAGTGTCAGCTGTTGCTGGTTGTCTCTGATTGGGAGCCATATTTAAACAGTCTGTTTCCCTTAGGTTTTGTGGGATCTTGTTCCGTTTGGGTTGTGTTTACTGTAGGACGTCGCGTTTTCGTTTTGTTGTTTTGTTTGTGCATTCATTATAATAATAAATATGTTCGTTCATCACGCTGCGCCTTGGTCTACTCTCTACGACGATCGTGACACTCATCCATTCAGTGTGAGGTGTTAGGGGTTAGAGGTGAGGTAGCTCAGTTGGTAGAGGGTGGCGCTTGCAACGCCAGGGTTGTGGGTTCGTTTCCCACGGGGGGCCAGTATGAAAATGTATGCACTAACTGTAAGTCGCTCTGGATAAGAGCGTCTGCTAAATGACGTAAATGTAAATGTGTTAGGGGGGAGACTGTCTGGTGTGGAGGGTTCATGCTTCTACCCTTTAGGCCAGGTTTGTGATTTGCACGAGTGTACTCCTGTCTTAGAAGTCCACCTCCCCTCTCTGTCTCTCTCTCTCTCTCTCTCTCCCCCTTCGCTCCATTGCAGGCGCAGCAGAGACGGGCATGAAAGGTCACACTGTATGGGGGAAATTACATCAAAGCATGACCTTTAACCTCTCACCTTCAACCACCAGCACAGGGGTCTGGGGTCAGATACTGCCACAGGGGGGGAAAAGGCAGGGGGAGGTGTGTGTGTGTGTTGGTATTAGAATGTGGTATGAAATGCGTTTAGGCAGTGATTGGAAACAGGGTGCGTGTGATTTCAATGTAATACCCCCTCCTCTTACAGTGAGACCCTAATGATGTCATATAGAGGCACGGGATATCCTCACATGCTCTCTCACACACACACACACACACACACACACACACAAAACCACACACGCATGAGCAGTCACACACATGCTCAGGCACATAAACATATGACTAAACACATGCATACAGACACACACAATCTGAGTTCTCCATCATCAGGGGTTTTCCCTTACTAAACTAGAGGTTCCAGATGTGGACACACACGCAGTGAGAAAGCCACGGGTATACACACACACACACACACACACACACACACACACACACACACACACACACACACACAAACCCTTTCTCTCTCACACAAACACTCACACACATTTCTTAGACAAGCTGCAGATGTCAGCTCCTTTTCTTTCAGTTTTTTCGTTTCAAAAATAACATTTCAAAAACTTCAAAAAAATAAATAACGGAAAAGTGGTGCGTGCATATGTATTCACCCCCTTTGCTATGAAGCCCCTGAATAAGATCCGGTGAAACCAATTACCTTCAGAAGTCACATAATTAGTTAAATAAAGTCTACCTGTGTGCAATCTAAGTGTCACATGATCTGTCACATGATCTCAGTATATATACACCTGTTCTGAAAGGCCCCAGAGTCTACAACACCACTAAGCAAGCGGCACCACCAAGCAAGCAGCACCATGAAGACAAAGGAGCTCTACAAACAGGTCAGGGACAAAGTTGTGGAGAAATACAGATCAGGGTTGAGTTATAAAGAAATATCTGAAATGGAGCACCATTAAGTCCATTATGAAAAAAATGGAAAGAATATGGAACCAAAACAAAGCTGCCAAGAGAGGGCCGCCAACCAAAGCTCACGGACCAGGCAAGGAGGGCATTAATATATATTCATTATATAAATAGGCCAGTTTAATTTTGTCTGGCTTGCCTTTTCAAATCAAATTGAATATTTGTTTCTCATATAATTTAAAAAACTGTTCGCTAGGCGTAGGCAAGACCAAAGCATGTAGAGGTCTGTAATTTTTTATCATAGGTACACTTCAACTGTGAGAGACGGAATCTAAAACAAAAATCCAGAAAATCACATTGTATGATTTTTAAGTGATTAATTTGCAGTTTATTGCATGACATAAGTATTTGATACATCAGAAAAGCAGAACTTAATATTTGGTACAGAAACCTTTGTTTGCAATTACAGAGATCATACGTTTCCTGTAGGTCTTGACCAGGTTTGCACACACTGCAGCAGGGATTTTGGCCCACTCCTCCATACAGACCTTCTCCAGATCCTTCAGGTTTCGGGACTGTCGCTGGGCAATACAGACTTTCAGCTCCCTCCAAAGATTTTCTATTGGGTTCAGGTCTGGAGACTGGCTAGGCCACTCTAGGACCTTGAGATGCTTCTTACAGAGCCACTCCTTAGTTGCCCTGGCTGTGTGTTTCGGGTCGTTGTCATGCTGGAAGACACAGCCACGACCCATCTTCAATGCTCTTACTGAGGGAAGGAGGTTGTTGGCCAAGATCTCGCGATACATGGCCCCATCCATCCTCCCCTCAATACGGTGCAGTCGTCCTGTCCCCTTTGCAGAAAAGCATCCCCAAAGAATGATGTTTCCACCTCCATGCTTCACGTTGGGATGGTGTCCTTGGGGTTGTACTCATCCTTCTTCTTCCTCCAAACACGGCGAGTGGAGTTTAGACCAAAAAGCTATATTTTTGTCTCATCAGACCACATGACCTTCTCCCATTCCTCCTCTGGATCATCCAGATGGTCATTGGCAAACTTCAGACGGGCCTGGACATGCGCTGGCTTGAGCAGGGGGACCTTGCGTGCGCTGCAGGATTTTAATCCATGACGGCGTAGTGTGTTACTAATGGTTTTCTTTGAGACTGTGGTCCCAGCTCTCTTCAGGTCATTGACCAGGTCCTGCCGTGTAGTTCTGGGCTGATCCCTCACCTTCCTCATGATCATTGATGCCCCACGAGGTGAGATCTTGCATGGAGCCCCAGACCGAGGGTGATTGACCATCATCTTGAACTTCTTCCATTTTCTAATAATTGCGCCAACAGTTGTTGCCTTCTCACCAAGCTGCTTGCCTATTGTCCTGTAGCCCATCCCAGCCTTGTGCAGGTCTACAATTTTATCCCTGATGTCCTTACACAGCTCTTTGGTCTTGGCCATTGTGGAAAGGTTGGAGTCTGTTTGATTGAGTGTGTGGACAGGTGTCTTTTATACAGGTAACGAGTTCAAACAGGTGCAGTCAATACAGGTAATGAGTGGAGAACAGGAGAAAAACTAACAGGCCTGTGAGAGACGTAATTCTTACTGGTTGGTAGGTGATCAAATACTTATGTCATGCAATAAAATGAAAAATAATTACTTAAAAATCATACAAATTACAGACCTCTACATGCTTTGTAAGTAGGAAAACCTGCAAAATCGGCAGTGTAAAAAATACTTGTTCTCCCCACTGTATATCCACAGTAAAACGAGTCCTATATCTACATAACCTGAAAGGCCACTCAGCAAGGAAGAAGCCACTGCTCCAAAACCACCATAAAAAAGCTAGACTACGGTTTGCAACTGCACATGGGGACAAAGATCTTACTTTTTGGAGAAATGTCCTCTGGTCTGATGAAACAAAATTAGAACTGTTTGGCCATTATGACCGTCATTATGTTTGGAGGAAAAAGGGGATTGCTTGCAAACCGAAGAACACCATCCCAACCGTGAAGCACGGGGGTGGAAGCATCATGCTGTGGGGGTGCTTTGCTGCAGGAGGGACTGCTGGACTTCACAAAATAGATGGCATCATGAGGAAGGAAAATTATGTGGATATATTGAAGCAACATCTCAAGACATCAGTCAGGAAGTTAAAGCTTGGTCGCAAATGGGTCTTCCAAATGGACAATGATCCCAAGCATACTTCCAAAGTTGTGGCAAAATGGCTTAATGACAACAAAGTCAAGGTATTGGAGTGGCCATCACAAAGCCCTATAGAACATTTGTGGGCAGAACTGAAAAAGCGTGTACGAGCAAGGAGGCCTACAAACCTGAATCAGTGACACCAGCTCTGTCAGGAGGAATGGGCCATAATTCACCCAACTTATTGTGGAAAGCTTGTGGAAGGCTACCTGAAACGTTTGACCAAAGTTAAACAATTTAAAGGCAATGCTACCAAATACTAATTGAGTGTATGTAAACTTCTGACCCACTGGGAATGTGATGAAAGAAAGAAAAGCTGAGTTTAAATGTATTTGGCTATGGTGTACTTCAACTGTATAAATTGTCAAAGAAGTGTGGATCATCATTTGGTCCGTAAAGGTTAATGAGCCATGTCTGTTTATGGTCCAATAACATATTTAAAATCATGTCTGCTCCTTTTAATCTGGTCGCCAGCCAGCCTGCCAGCCTGCCTGCCTGCCTGCCTGCCTGCCTGCCTGCCTGCCTGCCTGCCAGCCTGCCTGCCTGCCTGCCTGCCTGCCTGCCTGTCTTTCTGTCTGCATGCCTGCCTGCCTGCCTGCCTGCCTGCCTGCCTGCCTGCCTGCCTGCCTGTCTGTCTGTCTGTCTGTCTGTCTGTCTGTCTGTCTGTCTGCCTGCCTGCCTGCCTGCCTGCCTACCTGTCTGTCTGCTGCCTGCCTGTTTGCCTGTCTATCTGTCTGTCTTTCTGTCTGCAGTCTGCCTGCCTGTCTTTCAGTCTGCATGCCTGCCTGCCTGTCTGTCTGTCTGTCTGTCTGTCTGCCTGCCTGTCTTTCTGTCTGCTGTCTGCCTGCCTGCCTGCCTGCCTGCCTGTCTGTCTGTCTGTCTGTCTGTCTGTCTGTCTGTCTGTCTGTCTGTCTGTCTGTCTGTCTGTCTGTCTGTCTGTCTGCCTGCCTGCCTGCCTGTCTTTCTGTCTGCTGTCTGCCTGCCTGTCTTTCAGTCTGCATGCCTGCCTGCCTGCCTGCCTGCCTGCCTGCCTGCCTGCCTGCCTGTCTGTCTGTCTGTCTGTCTGTCTGTCTGTCTGTCTGTCTGTCTGTCTGTCTGTCTGTCTGTCTGTCTGTCTGTCTGTCTGTCTGTCTGTCTGTCTGTCTGCCTGC
>NW_028166391.1:0-35000 GCF_964263955.1 Coregonus lavaretus | reverse complement strand
AAATCAGTCAATTGAAATAAATTCATTAGGCCCTAATCTATGGATTTCACATAACTGGGAATAGAGATATGCATCTGTTTTTGATATCTTCACTATTATTCTACAATGTAGAAATTGTAAAAAATAAAGAATAACCCTTGAATGAGTAGGTGTGTCCAAACTTTTGACTGGTACTGTAGATGGTCACCTACACCCACAGGCCACTGTGGGCTTAGAATTCTGCATCAATAAGGTTCACACAGACACAAAGTCCCCAGACACACACACACACACCATCCCAGAGACACACGCACTTCAATTCACACACGCATTCAAACAGCCTCCCTCGGTCAGTTTCAATGGCATGCAACAGCTTTCACACAAACACACTCTCACACACTGACACACAGTCTCACACATTCTCACACACTGACACACTCACACACGCCATCACTGTGTCAGGAGAGTAGAAGTGTGACAGCACATCCCCTGCCACCCACACTAACGCTGAAAGAGCATTGTCCTTTACAGGGATGGTCTCACTCACACACACGCTGCCCTGTTTTTCCACTCGCGTGTAATTGGCATCACTACCTCTTTGCAAGGTCTTTCCATCTCCATCTCTCCCCCTCTACCTCTTCCTCTCTTCCATTTGGGACGGTGGGAGAAAGGTTGGAAATGTGCATAACATGGAACAAATTTCCGCTTACTGGCACACATGGAAAGCTTTTTCTTTGACCTCTCTCTCTCTCTCTCTCTCTTCTCTCTCTCTCTCTCTCTCTCTCTCTCTCTCTCTCTCTCTCTCTCTCTCTCTCTCTCTCTCTCTCTCTCTCTCTCTCTCTCTCTCTCTCTCTCTCTCTCTCTCTCTCTCTCTCTCTCTCTCTCTCTCTCTCTCTCTCCCTCTGTCTCTCTCTCTCTCTCTCTCTCCCTCTCTCTCTCTCTCCCTCTGTCTCTCTCTCTCTCTCTCTCTCTCTCTCTCTCTCTCTCTCTCTCTCTCTCTCTCTCTCTCTCTCTCTCTCTCTCTCTCTCCAATGCCAGGCTGGTATATTGTCAGGTTTCATAAGGACAATGATGGTAATGGAAATCTAGACTATATGATAATAATGATGTAACACAGAATGATGAACTGGTATGCCAATAAACTGGGTTTTATGTCTGATTCTCGTCCATGCCTGTCTGAATTAGCCTACTGTGTGTCTGATTCTCGTCCATGCCTGTCTGAATTAGCCTACTGTGTGTCTGATTCTCGTCCATGCCTGTCTGAATTAGCCTACTGTGTGTCTGATTCTCGTCCATGCCTGTCTGAATTAGCCTATTGTGTATCTGATTCTCATCCATGCCTGTCTGAATTAGCCTACTGTGTATCAAATCAAATCAAATCAAATCAAATTTTATTGGTCACATGCGCCGAATACAACAGGTGCAGACATTACAGTGAAATGCTTACTTACAGCCCTTAACCAACAGTGCATTTATTTTTTTTTTAAAAAGTAAAAATAAAACAACAACAAAAAAAGTGTTGAGAAAAAAAGAGCAGAAGTAAAATAAAATAACAGTAGGGAGGCTATATATACAGGGGGGTACCGGTGCAGAGAAATATCTGATTGTATCTGATTGTTAGTATTGGAGCTATGGCACAGCAGTCACATACACATTGTCCTCCTGTGTGATTTCGTGCGAAAGCATTCCATAATATCTATTGACGTCTTTTTGCGTGACTCTCCCACTCTCTCTGTCTCGTGTGAGCTTGTATTTCTCTGTCTGTTCTTTCCCATACACACACACACACTTTTGGCATGGTTTGGTGTATTGTGAGGGCATAACTAGCTCCTTCTCACACGCTCATTGTTACGTTATCGCAGCTGGGGTGTGATAATGGAAGTGTGTTTGTGAGTGTCAGTTTGCGTGTGTGTGCCTGGTGCTCACGTTCTCCCTCCAGATGCACTCCTGACCTTTGACCCCTCCTTTCATCTCCTTCTCCCCATCGCTCTGCGGCCTCACTTCCTGTTACCGTGACCTCCACTTCCTGAACCTCCTCTACCGCTCTTTGAAGTTGGGCAGGTCTTTCAACACGGTCCAGAGTTATAAACACACTCCTCGTCCTCTCTCCCCTTGCTCTCTCTATCTATCTCTCTTCCTTCCCGCTTTCTCTCTGCCCTCTCTCCCTTTCTGCCTGTGATTGTGGACATGTAATGGGTGGCCTTGTATGTACGTCTGTCTTTTGGGTGACCGTGTCTCAGTGCGTGTGAAGGAAAGGGATGCAGTATGAATGGCCACTGCTGTTCTCACACTGGGGCAGTCCCACTAAGGCCTGCTTAGGGGGTGGTTGAAATGTACACAATTGTTGCCCAGAGGAAAATGGGGGAGGGTCATGCTTTCTCAATTTCAGTCAGGGGGAGGGTTTAGGATTGTTTTATTTAGTCCAAGGGAGAGTCAAGTAATTTGTAATCGATTAAAAAGGTGCTATCTAGAACCTAAAACCCTTTACACAGAGGGCACTACATGGAACCCAAAAGAGTTCTACCTGGAACCAAAAAGGGTTCTACCTGGAACCAAAAAGGGTTCTCCTATGGGGACAGCCGAAGAACCCTTTTGGAACCCTTTTTTCTAGGAGTGTATTGCTCAAGTATTTGAGAATTACTTGCTTATTATATCTCTGTGTGACTGATGCTGACCCTCATCCCTGATTCTCTGCTGGGCTCGCAATATCAAATGCACCTAGTGTGGTTTCAATCAAATGATCCATAGCATGTACTATACGCTATAGTCCTTGATTATAGAAAGAGAATGCTCGGAGAAGCACAGGGCAAAGTTATATTTCTAAGAAAATGTACATTCTTCCTGAGTTTTGGCAGTGCTGGGATGGTGTATATAAAACTAGGCTACACTGCATTACACACTGCAATGGATAGGCGTTCCCAATCATGAGCCCTGGCCTGTCCTGCTCTTGCTAATGTAGGCCTAAAGCCTTTTCTGCTGCCTGACCAATGGCTGTGCTGTGAACGGTGGCACTTCAGGAGGCGAGTCAAAGGCTTTGTCCAAAAAAATGAATATCTGAATATCTGTGTTTACGGACTAGGCCTACTGATGTCTTGTCCAGTTTGAGAGGGAGAGCAGGAAGATGAGGAGGAGGACCGGAGATCAGCTTGCTCCTGCTATACTACATTTGAATAAACACAGTATGTTTCGTTGCACATATTGAAGCTATTTATCACAATAAGCCATATTTGAGTAATTTACATAACTTACATTACTATGAAGCGACAGCCGCGGAGATGGACAGCTCATGGGTGCTGAAAGGCTAATTCGAGAAGGTATAATTCATTTAAACAGTCTTCAATTTAATTTTAATTTAGGTTACTAACAACAAGAGGGATTTGTGTTGGAACCTATTTCGTTCTATTCAAGAAATTAGAGGTAGGCCTTCCTGTTTGACAGACTAAATTATAGTTTACTATCCATAGATTTTGTCAGCCAATTCCTTCAGTCACCATGCACTCCTCTTTATATCTCAGTGTCAGTGAAGGCCTTGGTGTGTTAAGTTAAAACCAGGACTTTAATTGAGGGTCTATGTGAGGGTATTGTGGCCTTTATTAAAGAAAATGGCTAAAAGCATAGGCCTACTCCTTGTTAGTGGCACAGCGGTATAAGGCACTGCATCTCAGTGCTAGTGGCGTCACTACAGACCCTGGTTCGATTCCAGGCTGTATCACAATCCGGCTGTGATTGGGATAACCATAGGGCGGCGCACAATTGGCCCAGCGTCGTCCGGGTTTGGCCGGGGTAGGCAGTCACTGTAAATAAGAATTGGTTCTTAACTGACTTGCCTGGTTAAATAAAGGTTAAATAAATAAAACACATACAGTGAGGGAAAAAAGTATTTGATCCCCTGCTGATTTTGTACGTTTGCCCACTGACAAAGAAATTATCAGTCTATAATTTTTATGGTAGGTTTATTTGAACAGTGAGAGACAGAATAACAACAAAAAAATCCAGAAAAACACGTCAAAAATGTTATAAATTGATTTGTATTTTAATGAGGGAAATAAGTATTTGACCCCCTCTCAATCAGAAAGATTTCTGGCTCCCAGGTGTCTTTTATACAGGTAATGAGCTGAGATTAGGAGCACACTCTTAAAGGGAGTGCTCCTAATCTCAGCTTGTTACCTGTATAAAAGACACCTGTCCACAGAAGAATCAATCAATCAAAAGATTCCAAACTCTCCACCATGGCCAAAACCAAAGAGCTCTCCAAGGATGTCAGGGACAAGATTGTAGACCTACACAAGGCTGGAATGGGATACAAGACTATCGCCAAGCAGCTTGGTGAGAAGGTGACAACAGTTGGTGCGATTATTCGCAATTGGAAGTGTCACGGTTCTCTAAGACCGAACCCAGAAGCAGACCAGGACAAGGTGAGTTGAACGAATGTGAGTGTTTATTTACAGATAAAAGTTTTGCAGAATTTGTCCAGGAGACGGAGCGGGTGGCGGAGATGAGTAGGTGGTGGTGAAGTGGCAGATGAACTGATGGCACGGCAGGGGTTGGGTGAAGGTTCCGGGAGAATGACTGTAGACAGAAAAAACGGAGGTAAGTACAAGGCAGGTCAACAAGGTGCAAAAAACAACTAAACTAACGCTAGTACTCAGAGGCTGATACGCTGGCAGAACATACTGTTTATGGCTAACGATCCGGCAGGGAATGGATGTCAGGTCAGAGCTTATGAAGGGGTGATGATCAGGACCAGGTGTGCCGAAGCTGATGAGAAGCAGGTGCGGGTAATCGAGAGATCACCCGCCTAGCAACGTCGCCCGGCAACCGGACAGGGTGCGTTCAGGCACCTTCGGGAAACAGGAGATACAGAGCAGAAAAACGGCAACACAGGAAGGAACAGACTCAGGACGCAGGGTTCATGACAGGAAGAAACACAAAATAACTGTCAATCTCCCTCGGCCTGGGGCTCCATGCAAGATCTCACCTCGTGGAGTTGCAATGATCATGAGAATGGTGAGGAATCACATTGGAATCACACTACGCTGTGAAGGACTGAAATCCTGCAGCACCCGCAAGGTCCCCCTGCTCAAGAAAGCACATATACAGGCCCGTCTGAAGTTTGCCAATGAACATCTGAATGAGTCAGAGGAGAACTGGGTGAAAGTGTTGTGGTCAGATGAGACCAAAATCGAGCTCTTTGGCATCAACTCATCTTGCCGTGTTTGGAGGAGGAGGAATGCTGCCTATGACCCCAAGAACACCATCCCCACCGTCAAACATGGAGGTGGAAACATTTTGCTTTGGGGGTGTTTTTCTGCTAAGGGGACAGGACAACTTCACCGCATCAAAGGGACGATGGACGGGGCCATGTACCGTCAAATCTTGGGTGAGAACTTCCTTCCCTCAGCCAGGGCATTGAAAATTGGTCGTAGATGGGTATTCCAGCATGACAATGACCCAAAACACACGGCCAAGGCAACAAAGGAGTGGTTCAAGAAGATGCACATTAAGATCCTGGAGTGGCCTAGCCAGTCTCCAGACCTTAATCCCATAGAAAATCTGTGGGGGGAGCTGAAGGTTCGAGTTGCCAAACGTCAGCCTCAAAACCTTAATGACTTGGAGAAGATCTGCAAAGAGGAGTGGGATAAAATCCCTCCTGAGATGTGTGCAAACCTGGTAGCCAACTACAATAAACGTCTGACCTCTGTGATTGCCAACAAGGGATTTGCCACCAAGTACTAAGACATGTTTTGCAGAGGGGTCAAATACGTATTTCCCTCATTAAAATGTAAATAAATTTATAACATTTTTGACATGCGATTTTCTGGATTTTGTTGTTGTTATTCTGTCTCTCACTGTTCAAATAAACCTACCATTAAAATGATAGACTGATCATGTCTTTGTCAGTGGGCAAACGTACAAAATCAGCAGGGGATCAAATACTTTTTTCCCTCACTGTATATATATAAAGCGATCTATAACGATGCTGTAGTCTGCAATGCTTTGTGCTAGAAACAAGTTGTAAAATGCCGGGGAAAGACATGACTCCGATGCATATGGGATATCTTTGGTTTGTCGCTATGATATTCAGAGGCTACATTCAGAATCTTCTATAGCCGAGGAGACAAAACATTTACTTTGCTTGGGAAGTAATGTGTGATTCTGTCATTATCAATTGACATTCAACATTTCAACAGGCTATTAAACAACATACAGTGGCTTGCGAAAGTATTCACCCCCTTTGGCATTTTTCCTATTTTGTTGCCTTACAACCTGGAATTAAAATGGCTTTTTTGGGGATTTGTATCATTTGATTTACACAACATGCTTACCACTTTGAAGATGCACAATTTTTTTTCTTGTGAAACAAACAAGAAATAAGACAAAAAAAACGAATAACTTGAGCGTGGATAACTATTCACCACCCCAAAGTCAATACTTTGTAGAGCCACCTTTTGCAGCAATTACAGCTGCAAGTCTCTTGGGGTATGTCTCTATAAGCTTGGCACATCTAGTCACTGGGATTTTTGCCCATTCTTCAAGGCAAAACTGCTCCAGCTCCTTCAAGTTGGATGTGTTCCGCTGGTGTACAGCAATCTTTAAGTCATACCATAGATTCTCAGTTGGAATGAGGTCTGGGCTTTGACTAGGCCATTCTAAGACATGTAAATGTTTCCCCTTAAACCACTCAAGTGTTTCTTTAGCAGTATACTTAGGGTCATTGTCCTGCTGGAAGGTGAACCTCTGTCCCAGTCTCAAATCTCTGGAAGACTGAAACAGGTTTCCCTCAAGAATTTCCCTGTATTTAGCGCCATCCATCAGTCCTTCAATTCTGACCAGTTTCCCAGTCCCTGCCGATGAAAAACAGTCCCTGGGGATGGTGTTCTCGGGGTGATGAGAGGTGTTGGGTTCGCGCCAGACATAGTGTTTTCATTGATGGCCAAAAAGCTCAATTTTAGTCTCATCTGACCAGAGTACCTTCTTGGAGTCCTCTACATGCCTTTTGGCGAACACCAAATGTGTTTGCTTATTTTTTTATTCAAGCAATGGCTTTTTTCTGGCCACTCTTCCGTAAAGCCCAGCTCTGTGGAGTGTATGTCTTAAAGTGGTCCAATGGACAGATACTCCAATCTCCGCTGTGGAGCTTTGCAGCTCCTCCAGGGTTATCTTTGGTCCCTTTGTTGCCTCTCTGATTAATGCCCTCCTTGCCTGGTCCGTGAGTTTTGGTGGGCGGCCCTCTCTTAGCAGGTTTGTTGTGGTGCCATATTATTTCTATTTTTAAATAATGGATTTAATGGTGCTCCATTTCAGATATTTCTTTATAACCCAACCCTGATCTGTACTTCTCCACAACGTTGTCTCTGACCTGTTTGGAGAGCTCCTTGGTCTTTATGGTGCTGCTTGCTTGGTGGTGCCCCTTGCTTAGTGGTGTTGCAGACTCTGGGGCCTTTCAGAACAGGTGTATATATACTGAGATCATGTGACAGATCATGTGACACTTAGATTGCACACAGGTGGACTTTATTTAACTAATTATGTGACTTCTGAAGGTAATTGGTTGTACCAGATCTTATTTAGGGGCTTCATAGCAAAGGGGGTGAATACATATACACGCACCACTTTTCCGGTATTTATTTTTAAGAATTTTTTTAAACAAGTTATTTTTTTCATTTCACTTCACCAATTTGGACTATTTTGTGTATGTCCATTACATGAAATAAAGATAAAAATCCATTTAAATTACAGGTTGTAATGCTACAAAATAGGAAAAACGCCAAGGGGGATGAATACTTTTGCAAGGCACTGTACTAACTCTAAATCAGTCAGGAGCAAGCCAGGTAGCCTAACAAGGAATAACATTGAATTATTTAGGCTATATTATTATTATTATTATTATGTCACAGCTACAGCCTGTTATTTAAGAAATCAATTGTGAAGCATTTGTGACACGCTACAGTCTGTCAGGAGGGCTCAGCATTTCAACAACACATCAACAACAGCATTTCAACAACAGCATTTCAACAACAGCATTTCAACAACACATCAACAACAGCATTTCAACAACACATCAACAACAGCATTTCAACAACACATCAACAACAACACATCAACAACAGCATTTCAACAACACATCAACAACAACACATCAACAACAGCATTTCAACAACACATCAACAACAACACATCAACAACAGCATTTCAACAACACATCAACAACAACACATCAACAACAGCATTTCAACAACACATCAACAACAACACATCAACAACAGCATTTCAACAACACATCAACAACACATCAACAACAGCATTTCAACAACAGCATTTCAACAACAGCATTTCAACAACACATCAACAACAGCATTTCAACAACACATCAACAACAGCATTTCAACAACACATCAACAACAGCATTTAAACAAAATGTATTGCATATACATTTAGCATTTAGGCTGTATAAAATAACATTTAAAAAAAGTATTATTTAGAATTAAATAACAATGAAACGAAAAATGCCTTATTAGGGGTATGAATACTTTTGCAAGTTACTGTAATAGGCAGGGATGGGGAGTAGCTGTTACATGCAATCTGATTACAAGAAAACTGTAATCACTTTACCAGCTAAAATATTGTAATCCGATTACAGATATTTTTGAAAAACGAGATGATTACTTCTTGGATATCTTTTACATTTAGAAAGGATACATTATGACACCTTTCTGTTTTCTCAATGACATTCAATTCAGCATTGAAGAATGGCACAAGTTTAAGTTTGTTCCACCTGAGCGAGTCTGACCACTATACAGTCATTCTACAATGCCTTTCAATTCACTTTTAGAAACACGAGTTTGGCCAGTATTTGGTTTGAGGATCATGCGGTGAACTATGCATGCCTAGTTTGTTAATTTAGCTTAGCAGATGCTCTTATAATCCCATGCCCTAATCAGTCAACACAAATCTATTTTGTAACAACAATATCATGGAATAAAAACAGAATAAATTAGAAAATGATAGTTTCCCAAATGAAAAAAAAGTGCATTTAGGCCTAGCTGATGGTATGCTGCTGCTGTGTAAAAAAAAAAATGAATGGCTTTTTCTTGATAATCAGATACTTCAGTTGTAACTGGTTCTGTTGCGCTCCATTTTTAGAGTTGATAGAGAACTTTAGGACTGTTGTAAACTTAGACTATCTTATTGTTTAACAACAGCCTGTATAGAAATCAAAAGGTCTCTGGTGCTGCAGCATTGCACTCATTCGTTGTCATCCTCTGTTGTGGTATTAAAATAGATTCTGCTTGTCTCCAGTCTTGTAAAATTACGTAGAATTGCATGAAATGCGTTTATAAAAGGCTATTTTTTTTCTCAGACCGCAAATAAGATGATAGATTCATGCAGTGCTTCTTTTCACCCTTGTCCGCGGTGGTCTGCGAATCCACAGTCTTCTGACTACTTTGCCATGATGTAATGCTTACTAAACGAAGAACTGTCTCTAAAACTGCATATCTAAGGCCCTGGTCTGTCCTAGGAGGGAGGGTAAATGGTAGGCATATTCTCTGCTGTCCACTTTATGTTTTAATTATTATTATTTTGGGTATAGGGGAGGGTCACTTGTTTTTTTTTTTTCAGGCGTTCAGGGAGGGTCATGTAAGATATATATTTTAGTGAAGGGAGGGTTTAGGTAAAATATATATTTTAGTGAAGGGAGGGTTTAGGTAAAATATATATTTTAGTGAAGGGAGGGTTTAGGTAAAATATATATTTTAGTGAAGGGAGGGTCAGGTAAAATATATATTTTAGTGAAGCGAGGGTCAGGTAAAATATATATTTTAGTGAAGGGAGGATTTAGGTTGTCACGATCGTCAGGAACAGATGAGGACCAAGGCGCAGCGTTGCAGGCAAACATACTCTTTATTTAGCGTCAAATGACCAAAACAACAAAACGATATCGTGACAGTTTACGGTCTAACACAAACCGACTGGAAACAAAATCCCACAAACACGAATGAAAAACAGACTGTTTAAATATGGCTCCCAATCAGAGACAACCAGCAACACCTGACACTCATTGCCTCTGATTGGGAGCCACTCTGGCCAACATAGAAATAGCACCCATAGAAACAAAACACATTGATCTACACACCCTGGCTCAACATAACAGTGTCCCCAGAGCCAGGGCGTGACAGTAACCCCCCCTAAAGGCGCGGACTCCGACCGCGTCAACCAAATACCACAGGGGAGGGACCGGGTGGGCACTCCGCCTAGGCGGCGGATCCGGCTCCGGGCCTGATCCCGGCTCCCTCTCCAACCCCCCAAAGTACCCCTGGTCTGGTCTGGCCCCGCTGGCCGGAGCTGGACTGCACACTGGTGGAGCGGATTGTTCTAGCTCCGGCGTGAAGCAGCTGACCCGTGCTGAACCAGGCACCAGTGGAACAGGCACGGGCTGTGCCGGACTGACGACGCACACCCCTGACTCGGTGCGGGGAGCAGGAACAGGCCGGACCGGGCTGGCGACGCGCACCACAGGCTCGATGCGAGGAACAGGAACAGGCCGGACCGTACTGGGGACACACATCACTGGCCCTATGCAGGGATCAGGAACGGGCCGGACCGGACTGGTAACACACACCAGTACCTCTCGCCGTGCCTCTACACTTTCCCTCCCCTCTGTGACCAGTGGCCCCCTTAACCTGGCGGCCTCCCTTGCACACCCTTGCACACCTGGCGGCCTCCCTTGGTCTCTCCTCCCCGTGGGCCAGGCCTCTATAGTTCTCGCCCAACTCTCGCTCTTCTGCCTCCAACTCCAGCCATTCTGCTCTTCATTAGGCTTGACCCAGTCGAGACTCTTCATCCACTGTTCCCAAGTCCACCCTCTCTGCTCTTCACTCGGCTTGACCCAGTCGAGGCTGCCACGGAGATCTGCTAGGGATTTCCCTGGCGATGGCTCCTCGACTCGCTGCTTGGTCCAGTTCTGGTGGGATTTTCTGTCACGATCGTCAGGAACAGATGAGGACCAAGGCGCAGCGTTGCAGGCAAACATACTCTTTATTTAGCGTCAAATGACCAAAACAACAAACCGATATCGTGACAGTTTACGGTCTAACACAAACCGACTGGAAACAAAATCCCACAAACACGAATGAAAAACAGACTGTTTAAATATGGCTCCCAATCAGAGACAACCAGCAACACCTGACACTCATTGCCTCTGATTGGGAGCCACTCTGGCCAACATAGAAATAGCACCCATAGAAACAAAACACATTGATCTACACACCCTGGCTCAACATAACAGTGTCCCCAGAGCCAGGGCGTGACATAGGTAAAATATATATTTTAGTGAAGGGAGGGTTTAGGTCAAATATATATTTTAGTGAAGGGAGGGTAAGGTAAAATATATATTTTAGTGAAGGGAGGGTAAGGTAAAATATATATTTTAGTGAAGGGAGGGTTTAGGTAAAATATATAGTTTAGTGAAGGGAGGGTTTAGGTAAAATATATATTTTAGTGAAGGGAGGGTTTAGGTAAAATATATATTTTAGTGAAGGGAGGGCCACCCATTTTCACTTCAGAGAGCTCCAATTTTCTCCAAGTATCCCTCATTATAAATAACGTACAGTTCCTTAGTGCCTCAACACAGTTGAAGAAGCGAGGCATTCTCTGGGTGTGTGTGTGTGTGTGTGGGTGTGTGTGTGTGCTTTCATATGTAATTATCATTGCAGAAGAGGCATGCACATGTGTCAATAGAGAATTTAAGTGTGTTGAGAGGTGGTTCCTCCTGAGGGAGTTATGTGTGTGTGTGTGTGTGTGTGTGTGTGTGTGTGTGTGTGTGTGTGTGTGTGTGTGTGTGTGTGTGTGTGACCAAGCCCTTGTTCATCATCAGGGAGGCCCTAACTGCTGCTCCCCTACCTCTTTATGGCCATTGTGGAATTCTGCCATCCAATGAGCCTTCACTCACCAATAATCAGTGTCACCCCGGCAACCA
This sequence comes from Coregonus lavaretus, assembly GCF_964263955.1. Taxonomy (NCBI): domain Eukaryota; kingdom Metazoa; phylum Chordata; class Actinopteri; order Salmoniformes; family Salmonidae; genus Coregonus; species Coregonus lavaretus. The sequence continues at coordinate 23,044 of NW_028166391.1, read as the reverse complement.
GAGAAAGAATGCTCAGTCTTCACCGTGGTGATGCTGTTAGTGCGTGAGGTTGTGTAGGTGTTGGTTAATGACAATAAAACCTCAGTGTAGCATGTCGCTTAAGAGCGTGTGATTGTGAATACCGCATAATAAAACTTCTTGGGTGTATGTCACATGGATTAGTGGCTGCGTGCATACATACGTGTGTGTGTGTTATTGTGTTCATGTGTAGGTTGTTGGATGAAAACATCTCCTGTTGTGTGTAGCTCAGCTCCTCGTCTCTACAGCGGCTGCTGTGTCCTCATAACAGGGCAACCACGGTTTGAGACGTGTTGACCTTAGTAACCACACATACTGTACAGCAGTGTGTAACCTTAGTAACCACACATACTGTACAGCAGTGTGTAACCTTAGTAACCACACACCCACCCATTAAACAATACAAAACTGTACAACATCAGGCCAGCACAGGGCTACCATCCAAGGTCACTGCTCTGGGTTCCCACTACACACAAACAACCAATGTTTCTGTGTGTGTGTGTGTGTGTGTGTGTATGTGTGTATGTGTGTGTGTGTGTGTGTGTGTGTGTATGTGTGTATGTGTGTGTGTGTGTGTGTGTGTGTGTGTGTGTGTGTGTGTGTGTGTGTCCATGCCATGTGCTATGTAGTCACACATTGCTGTCTTCGCATTCACTGAGAAACCTCTGCATCTTCTGTACTCTGTCGCCCTCTGCTGTTTGTACATCATAGCTATCCGTATCGTGCGTCACCATTAGCTTTAGAATGATAAAAGTATTGCTTCTGCTAGTTTTTGCCTGAGCATTGATATTGGGACCCCGGCCCTATATTGCTGATGTGTGAGAATTCTGTGTCCAACTCTCAACGTAGAAGCCTTGGGCTAGAAGAGCAATATGGCTGTCTTTCCTTCTATCAAGCTGTCAGATTGACTTTCATCATGTAATGACAGACAAACCTCTGTGTTACCTATTGACTTCTAATATACAGAGTCATTATATAGGGCAGGCATATAGTACTATAGTAGATACAGTTCAAGTCAGAAGTTTACATACACCTTAGCCAAATACATTTAAACTCAGTTTTTCACAATTCCTGACATTTAATCCTAGTAAAAATTCCCTGTCTTAGGTCAGTTAGGATCACCACTTTATTTTAAGAATGTGAAATGTCAGAATAATAGTAGAGAGAATTATTAATTTCAGCTTTTCTTTCTTTCATCACATTCCCAGTGGGTCAGAAGTTTACATACACTCAATTAGTATTTGGTAGCATTGCCTTTAAATTGTTTAACTTGGGTCAAACTTTTCGGGTAGCCTTCCACAAGCTTCCCACAATAAGTTTGGTGAATGTTGGCCCATTCCTCCTGACAGAGCTGGTGTAACTAAGTCAGGTTTGTAGGCCTCCTTGCTCGCTCACGCTTTTTCAGTTCTGCCAACAAATTTTCTATAGGATTGAGGTCAGGGCTTTGTGATGGCCACTCCAATACCTTGACTTTGTTGTCCTTAAGCCATTTTGCCACAACTTTGGAAAAATGCTTGGGGTCATTGTCCATTTGGAAGATCCATTTGCAACCAAGCTTTAACTTCCTGACTGATGTCTTGAGATGTTGCTTCAATATATCCACATAATTTTCCTTCCTCATGATGCCATCTATTTTGTGAAGTGCACCAGTCCCTCCTGCAGCAAAGCACCACCACAGCATGATGCTGCCACCCCCGTGCTTCACGGTTGGGATGGTGTTCTTCGGCTTGCAATCCACCCCCTTTTTCCTCCAAACATAACTATGGTCATAATGGCCAAACAGTTCTATTTTTGTTTCATCAGACCAGAGGACATTTCTCCAAAAAGTACGATCTTTGTCCCCATGTGCAGTTGCAAACCGTAGTCTGGCTTTTTTATGGCGGTTTTGGCTTCTTCCTTGCTGAGCGACCTTTCAGGTTATGTCGATATAGGACTCGTTTTACTGTGGATATAGATACTTTTGTACCTGTTTCCTCCAGCATCATCACAAGGTCCTTTGCTGTTGTTCTGGGATTGATTTGCACTTTTCTAACCAAAGTACGTTCATCTCTAGGAGACAGAACACATCTCCTTCCTGAGCGGTATGACGGCTGCGTAGTCCCATGGTGTTTATACTTGCATACTATTGTTTGTACAGATGAAACTGGTACCTTCAGGCATTTGGAAATTGCTCCCAAGGATGAACCAGACTTGTGGAGGTCTACCATTTTTTTTCTGAGGTCTTGGCTGATTTCTTTGGATTTTCCCTTGATGTCAAGCAAAGAGGCACTGAGTTTGAAGGTAGGTCTTGAAATACATCCACAGGTACACCTCCAATTGACTCAAATGATGTCAATTAGCCTATCAGAAGCGTCTAAAGCCATGACTTCATTTTCTGGAATGTTCCAAGCTGTTTAAAGGCACAGTCAACTTAGTATATGTAAACTTCTGACCCACTGGAATTGTGATACAGTGAATTATAAGTGAAATAATCTGTCTGTAAACAATTGTTGGAAAAATTACTTGTGTCATGCTCAAAGTATATGTCCTAACCAACTTGCCAAAACTATAGTTTGTTAACAAGAAATTTGTGGAGTGGTTGAAAAACGAGTTTTAATGACTCCAACCTAAGTGTATGTTAACTTCCGACTTCAACTGTAACTTACTGGCAGCTCTCAACTGATTATACAAAACACTCATAAATAAAGAAATAAATGAACAAAAAGGCTGAAAAGTAAACAGTCTGTCTGTCAGGGGAATACCTGGACATCTACTACATGCATCAGTAAATTGTAGCCGTCTACACTTCAACGGCTTTGCATATGATGATGGATTTTCTCCAATGAATCTATACTTTTTCTATCCCTCTGTGATTTTACGAGACATTAAATCCAGGAAATTATAGAAAAGCAAGGAGGAAACCTGCAGGAGCACTTAGAAAACTGACAAGAGTAGATCTACTCTGAACCATGCCCAGACAGGTTTGTTCTGTTCCGCTGTGGTCAAACAACACCTCTGTAAGTGCTTCTGGCTGAGAGGAGAGAACACCCTGTGTGTCTTCTGATGTTGGCTGTGAGGAACCTGCCAACCCCTGACAGCCAAATGGATGTGCATGGAGGAACGTTCTATCTCCACTTAGCTGTTCAATGAGGACAATCTTTTGAATGAACAATCTGTTTATTTCTTCCTGTATGTTACTAACAGAGGGGGAAAACATCACCAGATTCACAGGGAATACATTACAGAGTATGAAGAAGCATTACTCCAAGCCATAGCTTCATACTACTTGTCAAACATAGAGAACTGATACTGTATACTGGTTGTTGGGGTTGGATTGGTATGAGGTGCAGGGGTCCATGGGTGGCTTTTGACCATGTGGGGGGGATTCCTCATGTCTTACTCATTTGTTGGAAGAAGTTTGGTCCAAATCGGCTGTTAGGTACTATATTTATTGAATATTATCTGAATCCTAAACATTAAAATTGCCAATTTGGGTGCAATCAATTAGCTTAATTTGTCAGAGATCAAACTATATTTCAACAAAATAATGTTTCAGGAATGCTAATCGTATCTGTTACTAACTACAGAAACAATGTCAGAACAATCTGAGATGGTGGGTGTCATGGCTTGCTGAAATAAAATGGAACTGAGTACCTGCACCGCAAATGTTCTACTACAGTTTATTCACTAGGAACCAAACATAATTCACTGGTGAGAGCGCGATGCGGAAGCATTTTTCTGTCTGACTGCTACTGTATCATGTAAGGGCTGCAGGTCTCAAACTACACTGAACAAAGATATGAAATCAACATGTTAAGTGTTGGTCCCATGTTTCATGAGCTGAAATAAAAGATCCCTGAAATGTTCCAATACGCACAAAAAGCTAATTTCTCCTAACTTTTCTGCACAAATTTGTTTACATCCCTGTCAGTGAGCATTTCTCCTTTGCCCAAATAATCCAGCCACCTGACTGGTGTATCATATCAAGAAGCTGATTCAATAGCATGATCATTACACAGGTGCACCTTGTGCTGGGGATAATGAAAGGCCACTCTAAAATGTGCAGTTTTGACACACAACACAATGCCACAGATGTCTCAAGTTTTGAGGGAGTGTGCAATTGGGAGTGTGCAATTAGCATGCTGATTGCAGGAATGTCCACCAGAGAATTGAATGTTTATTTCTATACCATAAGCCACCTCCAACGTCGTTTTAGAGAATTTGGCAGTACATCCAACCAGCCTCACAACCGCAGACCACATTTATGGCGTCATGTGGGTGAGTGGTTTGCTGAAGTCAACATTGTGAACAGAGTGCCCCATGGTGGCATTGGGGCCATGGTATAGGCATATACGGACAATGAACACAATTGCATTTTATCCATGGCAACTTGAATGCACAGAGATACCGTGACGAGATCCTGAGGCCCATTGTCATGCTATTCATCTGCCGTCATCACCTCATGTTTCAGCATGATATTGCACGGCCCCATGTTGCAAGGATCTGTACACAATTCCTGGAAGCTGAAAATGTCCCAGTTCTTCCATGTCCCAGTTCTTCCACTCACCACACATGACACCCGCTGAGCATGTTTGGGATGCTCTGGATCGACGTGTACGACAGCGTGTTCCATTTCCCACCAACATCCAGCAACTTCGCACAGCTATTGAAGAGGAGTGGAACGACATTCCACAATCAACAGCCTGATCAATTCTATGCAAAGGAAATTTTGTCGCGCTGCATGAGGCAAATGGTGGTCACACCAGATACTGACTGTTTTTCTGATTCACACCCTTACCTTTTTTTAAGGTATCTGTGACCAAAAGATGCATGTTTGTATTCCCATTCATGTGAAATCTATAGATTAGGGCCTAATGAATTCATTTCAATTGACGGATTTCCTTATATGAACTGTAACTGTAAAATCTTTGCAATTGTTGCATGTTGCCTTTATATTTTTGTTCAGTATTCATTGTTGCGGTGTATAACGGGCGGATGGATATGTTCAAACGCTGAATAAAAAAAGAATTCCCAGAATCATCGTCATAGGGAAATTCCAGACAGTTACCAAAAGTGACTTGCTTGCTAATTGTCCGTTCCATCATCCATTCCGATGGGATTATAGATCAAAGTGTATGCAAAATTATGACTAATATTATAGCCTATCGTGTAAAAAAAAAAAGCCGTAAGGCACTCCAGCCAAATGTATAATTTCTTGGAACTATTTCTTTCTTGTCACAAAGTTCCGCGTACGTACACTGTACGTAGTTCGACAGTGTTCTGACGTCATCGATTTGATGGTCTTCCTTTTCTCGGCGGTTGAAACTGGCTAGGCTGCGTTGTTGTGTCGTTCACTGCTTGCATTTGTGGCGAAGATGGCCGCTGGTCCCCTCTCCGCTGTTCCCAACCCGTCCACGAACAATGATGGGATCCTTATCGGCGACAGAGTTTACTCTGAAGTTTACCTCACTATCAGCAACTCTCTCATACCGGAGGAAAGGCTTCAGCCAACCCCGTCTATGCTCGATGGCCTCGACCTGCACACTGAGACCGACCTCCGTATCTTGGGTTGCGAGCTAATTCAATCGGCTGGTATTCTTCTACGCTTGCCACAGGTAAACACTAAAAATAAAAATCCAGTACTGTCAACTTCTGAAAAACATAGCTAGGAACTATAGTTGGCATTGTTTTACAACTCGATTCTTTGTTTATATAACCCGTCAAAATAAGGCCAAGGAAGGGAAATACACAAGCCAAGGCCTAACTCACAGCTAGCTAATTTGTTTATTAGCGTAATCTAGTAGGCTAACTTGGTCGGTGACGGGTGAATTTATGGAATCAGATATGTGTTATTTAGCGCAATTATCTGTGTTCTACTAATGTTACTTATTTAATTAAGTAGTTGATGTATACGTGTGCTGCGCGATAACATCGGTGGCCGTGGGATGACAAGAACAAAATGGCGGATGTCTATTGCTGAATTGAAAGTAACGTTACTTCCGTCTAATGTATTTTGTTCTTTACATTACAGGTGGCAATGGCTACGGGTCAAGTTCTTTTTCATCGTTTTTTCTACTCTAAATCATTTGTCAAACACAGTTTTGAGGTAAGCCAATTTGTTTCTCTCGGCTGATTAGCAACACAACATTAGTTAGTTTAGCTACGGCATTCACTCACAGATGGAACGATCTTTGACTCACTGGTGGTGTGCGTAGAGAGAACGTTTACATTGGCGGCCATATTGTCATTTACTGTAAGTTAGCGTAGCTTGTTTGTCACGTAACCAGGCCCGTTTTGAAGCTGAAACCATTCCAAACGGATTGCAGCTAACTAAAACTTGATTTGATTTAGCTAACCACTTTAGATGAACTTATCATTGCAAGGCCTCAGAGTAATGTTAGTGTTTTGATAGCTAACCACATCTAGCTACATACTGTAAACTTTATGGTATTCTTGTGTCCCCAGATTGTTGCTATGGCCTGTGTCAACTTGGCTTCCAAGATCGAGGAAGCACCAAGACGATTCAGAGACGTCATCAATGTTTTTCACCATTTAAAACAGAGTCATAGAGGCAAAAGGTAAGCATCCATATAGAAACTATCCTTCATTTCTGTTAATTGTATGTCAACCATTTGTGAGAAAGGCACATGTATTCATCTTGCATTACATTAATTAGTAACTATGTTTTAAGTATCTTGCATGATGTTGATCTGATGTATTAATGTGAAAAAGTGACCTTCTGTTGATCCATGTACTCTAAACCATACTCTAAAACGTTTCAGTTTCCTCATCTCTGATCAATGGTAGTTACAGCAATATATTCACAGCTTCCTACATAGACAAGTAGATCAGTGAAAGGTGATACATTAACACATCTAACTTAAAGTGTTGCTTGCCAAGAAAAAACCAACTTGGCACCAGAAGACAAGACACACTGTGCTAGACGAGTGTCTTTCTTTGACCAGAATAATCTGTTCAGTTCCAATTCTAAGGCTGTGGTATTAACTTGGGTTCTCTTTTCCCTTGCAACCAACTAACAGCGACCAGCTACATTTACCAAAGCCTGGGTGATGTGGAATGGTACGTAGAGATGAAGCAGTCGGCATGACAACCATGAGCGAGGTGTCACCCCCCCCCCCTCCCCTGGGAGACGCCCGTGGTGTGAGTCACTGCGGACAGGTTGGCCGCAGGTCCTAGGCTGGGAGCCTTGGGGACTCCTTTGTCTCAGTCTAAGCTTTGGGTGTTTGCGGACCCTCTGGTAACGTAGCTCAAACACTACATACTGAATGTACTACAGAGCAACCTCCCTCATTCACTAAATTGCATTCATGGCTTTCACAGAAATATCACCTTTTTCTTTCCTCTTAGAATATTTGCTGAGTTGTTGATATGCATATGTTCACTATCTAGATTTAATATTGAGGAGGTTCAATATGTTTAAGAGCTGGGTTGGTGGAGTTGTTCGTTTTTACTGTAGATCATCACCTGTAATTGATGGACAAAAGCAGAGCTCTTCAGACGCTTGCTTTTTAGAGATTTTGTTGGGGGGAAACCGTTTTTCTCTTGAAATTGACCATGGGATGCTACATTTAAGTCCGTTTGAAGTAGATGTACCTATTCCATCTGACTGATTTCAGCTTGTGTAAAAGCTTAGAAATATGAACTGAAGCTGCACGCATTTTCCATGTCACATGTTTTTGTCATCCCACTGAAGTCAGGAAATAAGTAAATCCGAACTTGTTTTTGTGCCATGAAATGCACGTTTTAATTGAAACTTTGGTCATGTTTGCGGTCTAGTAAATGTTTAGTTAGAAAATGTATTTAGTTCTGACTGAGATCTGGCATCCGGAAGTATTAGCTACAGAGTCCTGTTACTACCATGTCATATCAGAGGACCAGATGGGAATGCTACCACACTTGCATGACTTCTGCTGTGGGGTCCTTAATCTCCTGTGGGCAGGTTCTGCGTGTTGACTGAGATCTGCCAGGACTGAATGGGATGAGATCTGAGCTGCATTAGTTCCAGGTTTCTATCTGGGTTAAGAGGGATAATGGGGTCCTTCACATGCTTCTTAGTGTAGAGGTTTATGGAATCAGGGTTCAGATGAAAAGCAGATGTCAATCTCAATGTGACTTTCCTGGTTAAATAAAGTATACATTAAAATGTAATTTTACATTTTAGTAATTTAGCAGACGCTCTTATCCAGAGCGACTTACAGGAGCAATTAGGGTTAAGTGCCTTGCTCAAGGGCACATCGACAGATGTTTCACCTAGTCGGCTCGGGGATTAGAACCAGCGATCTTTTGGTTACTGTCACAACGCTGTTAACCACTAAGCCTCCTGCCAGTGACAGTGATGTCCAAAGTTGAGTATATTTACACCCAGTACGTGTATGAGTCTAGACAATGATGTCCAAAGTTGAGTATATTTGTTCTCTTTAAAAAACGAAGGTTTTGATCTGTAAATGGAAGCATTTTTGGCCACCCCTCAAATTTCCAGTCTTGTGGGTCCATTTTCTTACAACCAGTGTTTTTATGTGCATGTTTTGTAGGTAATTGTAGTGTATGCCATACCTTAAGTATTTTCTTTCCATAACATGGTGAGAAGTGTGTTTTGTTTGATGCTTCCTAATTGGGTGACTATGTGACTGAAGTCAGTAAATTGGTTATTTTCTTTTACACAGTATTTGTAATCAGATAGCTGACACCTAAGTTGAGAATCTATTTTTCCTAATACAACAATATAAGGTGAAGAACTGAATGGGTAGTCCATGTTTTTGCCAGGTTGTTTGGTGATGTTTAGGTTTCTGTTGATATTTCTGTCAAAGCTGTGATGCATGGTGACTTGGGGCAGACATGGGACCGTGTGACTCAAAAGCTTCCACTGAAATCACAGGAGTCAACTAAACCCCCTTAAAACACAAACCATTTGGGCCTGTTGCTTTAAGTTGGTCAAAGGGGGAAAGAGAACCAGTCAAAGAATGCAGAAGGGCGCTTTCTTTTAGTCTGTTTTTGAGGGAGGAAATATTTTTGGTTATTTTCATTCTTTTATAAAGCAGGAGTGCAAGTTCATTGATTCTTGATCAGAACTACATTAATACCAAAAACCAAGTGATCAAAGCTGAGCGGCGAATCCTGAAGGAGCTGGGCTTCTGCGTGCACGTCAAGCATCCGCACAAGGTGAGGCCCTGTTACATCTCTCACAACACATACATCGCAACTGTAGATCCAACCGGTGGTATTCTGGCTCAACAGTCACAGCTACATTCATCTCTCAACTAGCATTAGGTCTACCTATCACACTACACTAACACTACTGTTCAATTAAGTGTGTGATAGATTGTCTGACTCACATGACACAGCTGTTGTTCTAGAACGTTCTCTTCTCAGTACAGGCTGTTGCTTTTCATTCTCCCACACCTAGGGATTGTGGAACCGCGTTGGTTATTGCATAATGTCAACTGGTCTTCTTCCAGATCATCGTCATGTACCTGCAAGTCCTGGAATGTGAGAAGAACCAGACTCTGGTCCAGACCGCCTGGTAAGTTCATGGCCTCTTCCCTAACTAACCCAGTGCCCTACGTCACAAACACCTGCTGTATTACAGTCTGCCTCCACCCCTCTGTAACCTCTTTTCTCTGATGGATTCATTAGTGTCTTATTGAGAGCTGTTTTGTTTTCCTCTTGTCCTTACATGGCTATTTATAGTCTATGATTCTGGTGACCAAGGAACTCAGTTTAACTTTGTCCTTTCTCTCTACTCTTTGATTAAAGGGTAGTCCATGCTGGTAAGTCTCATAAAGAACCTCTGAACTCTGCTCCTCCAACCACATGACCCCAGGAAGCGCCCCCCATTGGCTGGCTGCCCTTCTCGGAGACAGCCAATCCAGTGAGAGCTCTCTGCCGAGATTCACTGAAGGGGGCGGGCCTTTCCCAACTGCCAACATCGTCTTGTTTTCTCTTGGGGGTGTCCAAAAGGATTTGTATTTTTTTTGGGTTGTGCTTCCAAGGTTAAATTGTTATTTTTTTTTAACCTAATGGATAGCTCTATAGATAACTACAATTGCATTTTTTGTTTTTTTTTGTTACTTGCTTTAGATTCAAAGTAAACATAGCCTGAAGTTTTTTTGTTGTTGACTTAACCGTTTTCTGGGTATGCCTTTTTGATGCAGTAGTTAAAGTGTACTGTTGAACTGTCTATTTGATTTTTCTCCAACTGATGTGGTCTGCAGACATGTCTTACAGGCTGAACCTGCTCAGGCTTTGTCTCCAAGGACCTGTCTCGCCACCCATCAATATCCACCGGCCACTTTTAGCAGTAGTCTATCAATAGTCCAAAGTTCAAACCCACTGCAAGTCTAGGGAAGCTGGTTCTGGGGGGACCCCTGTGTGCTGGTTTTCATTTGAGGCTATCTGAATGTTGTCTAATTGTTCTGAAATCATATGACGGCCCACATACACAAGGGTCACGCTCCAGGACTGGCTCAGAATGGGGAAATATGGTCAGGCTATTCAGAGAAGCCCGGTTTAGATTTCAATGTCTTCAGAGTAAGTTTTTTTTTTTTTGTTCCAACACTAAAGCTAGGTTTTGCATATCAGCCCCAGCTTCCATTGGATCCTGAAGGGTGCACGTTCTGGGTGGCCAAGGCTGGGGTGGGATCTGTGTAGGGGTTGCACCAACAGTCTTCTGTTCTGTCACCCCCTCATCTTTCTGTTTCAGTCTGTCTGACTGCTTGCTAGACACCTAAACCATCAGTCAGAAATGTCCATTGTCTGTCAGATGTTGTCATGTCTTGCCTGAGCTATAACCTATCAGGGTCACTGAATCTCAGACGACTAGCCGCAATTAGAAGCACACTTTTAAACAGCTTGAACCCTGTTAGCTTCCATCAACCGTCATGTCACTGTTCTACACATGGCAGCTTTGTGTAGGCCTTTTGATGGGGAGTTCAAGTTGAGGGTTTACCTACCGACTCAAAATAACAGCTTTTCTATCTTAACTGTAGAGCGCAGCATGCCTTCCCACAGCTCTAGCCTGACCTGTCCAATCTGATCCTTGATCTGCGGTTAAGGGAAACTTCCATCTCCTCTCGGCCAAGGGATAAGTCATTACCCATATGGCCTCTGGTTGCATTCTAGTAAAGGGCTGCTATATATCTCTGGTCACCTCCACCTCGGTCTGCATTCACCTTCTGTTTGCATGCGCACTTAATAAAGGCATGTCGTCTGAATAGTAGGACGCATGTCCACCTCTGAATAGGACTTGTGTACTTTTCTTTTGGGCGCCATATTGTCTGTTACGGTAAGGACCTGTGGGCTCTAGGCCATTCTGTACAGACTTGGATCACCGTCCTGTCCTGTGTACAAGCTTTCATCTGTGACGCTGCATGTCCAGCTCAACACCAACATGGATGCACCCGAGAGAGAGAGAGAGAGAGAGACAAAGCTAAACTAAAACTAGAGTCTCCATACCGTTTGCCTATTACTATTTCAGATGCATAACTGTCTTTACTGGAGCGGGCACCAACTCTGGTCCCGTAGAGCTGCAGTGTGCAGGCTTTTGTTTCACCCCAGCACTAACAGATGGTTGAAGTAACATGGTCAAGCTGGAACAAGCCTGCACACCGTATAGCTGTTGGGGACCAGACAGAGGTGTTTGCCCAGACCAGTGTTTGTGATATGGGGAGGGACATGAGGCTGTGGGGAGATGGTGCTATGTTTCTGTATGTTGCTTGTGTCTTGTAGGAACTACATGAATGACAGCCTGAGGACCAACGTGTTTGTGAGGTTCCAAGCTGAAACCATCGCCTGCGCCTGCATCTACCTGGCTGCCAGAGCTCTGCAGGTATGACCATATTGGATCTGTCTTCTTCTCATCTCCCACCTCCCTGTTCCCATCTCTCCCCATCTCTAGTCTTCCAATTTTTCCTCTCCTGTAATAGGATTGGTCTCTTAACCAGTGTGCCCTACCCATCCTGTTGAATGGCCCCATTTGTAGCATCATCAACTAAGTGCTGCATGTTGCTGTGTCTGTAGATGCCTCTCCCATCCAGACCTCACTGGTACCTGCTGTTTGGTGCCACGGAAGAGGAGATCAAGGATATCTGCATCACCACCCTCAAACTCTACACCAGGAAGAAGGTACTGTACATATCACCCCTAACCTTGTTCCTCCATATATCCTCCTGCGGTGTGACACAGTACACCTTACCTTAACCCCCCCCCCCACCACCCCAAATCACCCTCCTAACACTCTCTCTGTTTCTGTGTGCCAGCCCGACTATGACCACCTGGAGAAGGAGGTAGAGAAGAGGAAGATGTCTCTGCAGGAGGCCAAGCTGAAGGCTAAAGGGCTAAACCCTGATGGGACCCCAGCTCTGTCCAACCTGGGGGGTTTCTCTCCCGGATCCAAACCCTGTGAGTTTACCTTACCATAGCTGTTCATTTAAACCCTGAGGTTACCTTACCGAAGCTGTTTATTTAATCAAGTGCCCTCCTCAAATCAAGTCATCAGAGATAAAGTACTTGGTGGTTGGAGGGTCCATAGTTCAACTTGGTGGTTAGAGGGTCCATAGTTCAACTTGGTGGTTGTGTTGGGTCCGTGGTTCAACCTGTTTAACGACCTTCTCCCTTTTTAAATGTTTTATTAACACAATAATACACTATTACATTTCTAAACAGGGACCAAACGGTCTAATGACAAGTTATGTGTCTGTTCCCCAGGTTCCCCCAATGTAGTGAAGGTGGAGGATAAATCTCCAAACATCCAGACCCTGAAACCTGTAAAGAAAGAACCAGACAGCAGAGCCCAGGGTTCCAAGAGCCCACACAACGGGTAAGGAAGTACTCTTAGACATAACAAGACCCATTTCTTTCTTGTTCAAAAAGTAGTTTTTTTTTCTTCCATTTTTAAGCAGACACCTCTAATGGAAATGGCATCTTTTCTTTCTCGCTCGCTCTCTGTCTCTGTCTCTCTCAGGCTGAGGAAGGAGGTGAAGATTGGAAGGAACAGTGGGAGTGGATCTCGTTCCAGAACTCGCTCGCGATCACGCTCCCCACGCAGACAGTAAGACTTCACTCCTTCATTAATTATGTGTGCTTTACTTAGTAAACTGGCTGTAAAGTACTGCCAGTTTACTACAGTACTTTACAGCCAGTTACTACAGTACTTTACGGCCAGTTTACTACAGTATTTTACGGCCAGTTTACTACAGTATTTTACGGCCAGTTTACCACAGTAGTTTACGACAGTACTTTACGGCGAGTTTACTACAGTACTTTACGGCCAGTTTACTACAGTATTTTACGGCCAGTTTACTACAGTACTTTACGGCCAGTTTACTACAGTACTTTACGGCCAGTTTACTACAGTAGTTTACGGCCAGTTTACTACAGTACTTTATGGCCAGTTTACTACAGTACTTTACGCCAGTTTACTACAGTATTTTTTCGGCCAGTTTACCACAGTAGTTTACGGCCAGTTTACCACAGTAGTTTACAGCCAGTTTACTACAGTAGTTTACGGCCAGTTTACTACAGTACTTTACGGCCAGTTTACCACAGTACTTTACGGCCAGTTTACTACAGTACTTTACGGCCAGTTTACCACAGTACTTTACGGCCAGTTTACTACAGTACTTTACGGCCAGTTTACCACAGTACTTTACGGCCAGTTTACTACAGTATTTTACAGCCAGTTTACCACAGTAGTTTACGGCCAGTTTACCACAGTAGTTTACGGCCAGTTTACTACAGTACTTTACGGCCAGTTTACTACAGTACTTTACGGCCAGTTTACTACAGTACTTTACGGCCAGTTTACCACAGTAGTTTACGGCCAGTTTACTACAGTACTTTACGGCCAGTATTTTACAGCCAGTGTCACACTCTCATGTAGTAATATGCATCTGGAGACCACTGTCTTAACTATTTTCTTTACTGTCTCTGCAGTTACAACAGCCGGCGCAGTCGTTCTGGGACCTACAGTTCTCGTTCCCGCAGTCGCTCTCACAGCCGCAGCCCCTCACCCCGACGCCATCCGCCCTCCCCCCTCCTCCCACATCTCAAGCCAAAGCCCAGCCACCATGGCAACATCGACCCCAAGCCATCGAGTCGTCATAGCAGCAGCGGAGGAGGGGCTCACAAGAGGAAGAGGTCCAGGTCACGCTCTGCCAGCAAAGGAGAGAGGGAACGGGAGAGAGGGAGGGAGCGGGACAGAGACCGCAGCGCGTCTGACCTCTCCTCGGTCAAGAAGCACAAGCACGAGAGAGGTGGGCCTGGGGGAGGACATCACCGTGGAGACAGGAGGGAGCGGTCCAGGTCGTACGAGCGGGAGCGCACCCACAAGGGCAAACGCCATAGCAGCAGCGGTGGACACTCAGGGCATGGGCGCCACCGCCGCTGAACCAGGGTCAGGGGTCAAGAGGAGTAACGTCCACTCCTTAATGCAGTTCTGTCTATTTTCTTTTTGGTCTGGTTTCCCACCCCAATCCTCCCATTCAAACCTTTTTTAGTTTAAATGTAAAATGATGGACTTGGAGAGAACATATTTACAGTGTAAAGATGGGTAACTGCTGATTTATTGACAATGCTTTGATTTATAAAAGCGACTCTTCAGTGGAAGAAGGAATGAATGTGTATTGAACAATAAAATAATCATTCAGGAAAGACATCCCAATAGTTTTTGCACAGTGGACTGAAGGTGACTACCGGCTTCAATTTGTTTGATAATTTCTTTGGACAAATGTGCGTTCGCTAAAGCCGTGTTCTGTACAGATGCAAAGGACTACTGGGCTTCTCTAGAAATAGGCCATGTTTTTTTTACATCTGGATGCAGACTCTTGATTTCAGAACCTTTTAGGATCGTGGTGAATTTGTTACACTGGTTTTTAGTCTGCATGTGTTCATGTCTGATTTTTACACAATAAAAAAAAAAAAGAGAGAGAGACTGACAATTGATTGACGTCTGTTTTGTTACACCATACTACAGGTCATGAAAAGCTGCAGTCGCCTTCACACAGGCAGCCCAATTCTGATATTCTTTCACTAATGGTCATTTGACCAATCGGATCAGCTCTTAAAAATACAAATTAGTTAGGGAAAAATCTGAATTGGGCTGCCTGTGTGAACCCAGCCAAAATGGGGCGTGTTAAACACCTGTCATGTTGACAACTCTATCCCTTCAACAGTCTTAACAGGCCTACACATCTACTGGCAGTTAGGTGTTGTCATGATCCAAGAGTGAAAAGCTGTCCATCACATTATCAGGCTCCTAATCGTGAAGCATTAAAATCACATTTCATTTGCCACATGTGCCGAATACAGCGAAATGCTTTATTACAAGCCCTTAACCAACAATGCAGTTTTAACAAAAATATGTGTTACGTTAAAAATAACATAATTAAAGAGCAGCAGTAAAATAAAAGTAGCGAGGCTATATACAGGGGGTAGCGGTACAGAGTCAATGTGCGGGGGCACTGGCTAGTCCAAGTAATTGAGGTAATATGTACATGTAGGTAGAGTTAGTGACTGCATAGATAATAAACAGAGTAGCAGCATCGTAAAAAGCAAATAGTCCGGGTAGCCATGATTAGTTGTTCAGGAGTTTTGTGGCTTGGGGGTAGAAGCTGTTAAGAAGCCTTTTGGACCTAGACTTGGCGCTCCGGTACCGCTTGCCGTGCGGTAGCAGAGAGAACAGTCTATGACAAGGGTGGCTGGAGTGTTTGACAATTTTTAGGGCCTTCCTCAGACACCGCCTGGTATAAAGGTCCTGGATGGCAGGAAGCTTGGCCCCAGTGATGTACTGTCTGGGCCGTACGCACTACCCTCTGTAGGCCGAGCAGTTGCCATACCAGGCAGTGATGCAACCAGTCAGGATGGTGCAGCTGTATAACTTTTGAGGAT
The DNA here is from genome assembly GCF_964263955.1 of Coregonus lavaretus. Classification (NCBI taxonomy): domain Eukaryota; kingdom Metazoa; phylum Chordata; class Actinopteri; order Salmoniformes; family Salmonidae; genus Coregonus; species Coregonus lavaretus. Next base: position 7,144 of record NW_028166391.1, on the reverse strand, counting down.
CTGAGGACCCAAGCCAAATCTTTTCAGTCTCCCTGAGGGGGAATAGGCTTTGTCGTGCCCTCTTCACGACTGTCTTGGTGTGTTTGGACCATGATAGTTTGTTGGTGATGTGGACACCAAGGAACTTGAAGCTCTCAACCTGCTCCACTACAGCCCCGTCAATGAGAATGGGGGCGTGCTCAGTCCTCTTCTTTTTTTTTTTTTACCCCATAGCATTGTAAGTAATTGCTCCTCTGGGATAAATACTTATAATTTAATTGATTTATTAGAGTCCAGTGTGATACCCCAGAGTCATGTGTAATTCCAAACCTGCAGATTACACCCTAGTATGCCTTATTACACTGCAGAGTGTATAGGGAAGTGATACTGGTAGGTAACATGAACTTCCTGTTAAACAATGGTTGGCCTATATATTTCCATCATGTTACGAATTACGGATTGTATAATGTAGCTTATGTCAATAGTGTTCTGATGAGCATGTAATAATAATAATAATAATAATAATATGCCATTTAGCAGACGCTTTTATCCAAAACGACTTACAGTCATGTGTGCATACATTTTTACGTATGTGCATGTGGGTAGAGTTAAAGTGACTGATCACCACAAGAGGGCAGGGCTAGCTTAATATTCTGTTGCTCCTGAAGTGAGGATGTTGTGGTCACAGCAGGCCAGGGTAGCAGGCCAGGGTAGCAGGCCAGGGTAGTAGGCCAGGGTAGCAGGCCAGGGTAGCAGGCCAGGGCCAGGGTAGCAGGCCAGGGTAGCAGGCCAGGGCCAGGGTAGCAGGCCAGGGTAGCAGGCCAGGGTAGTAGGCCAGGGTAGTAGGCCAGGGTAGCAGGCCAGGGTAGTAGGCCAGGGTAGCAGGCCAGGGTAGTAGGCCAGGGTAGCAGGCCAGGGTAGCAGGCCAGGGCCAGGGTAGCAGGCCAGGGTAGCAGGCCAGGGCCAGGGTAGCAGGCCAGGGTAGCAGGCCAGGGTAGTAGGCCAGGGTAGTAGGCCAGGGTAGCAGGCCAGGGTAGCAGGCCAGGGTAGTAGGCCAGGGTAGTAGGCCAGGGTAGTAGGCCAGGGTAGCAGGCCAGGGTAGCAGGCCAGGGTAGCAGGCCAGGGTAGCAGGCCAGGGTAGCAGGCCAGGGTAGCAGGCCAGGGTAGCAGGCCAGGGCCAGGGTAGCAGGCCAGGGTAGCAGGCCAGGGTAGCAGGCCAGGGTAGCAGGCCAGGGCCAGGGTAGCAGGCCAGGGTAGCAGGCCAGGGTAGCAGGCCAGGGTAGCAGGCCAGGGTAGTAGGATTTGGTCCCATTCTCTCTCTTTTTCACCCTCATTCCCTCTATTATTTCTCTTTATCCTCCCTTCTCCCTTTTTCTGTCTCCCATTATAACAACAGTTTTTAAATGGACTTTCCTCCACTATCACCTCTCATATACTCCATTACATGGCACACTGTATATGATTTCATCTGCTATCACACCAGAGGTCAAAGTGCATACATTCACACCCACACACACACACACACACACATATTGACAGCTCCAGTTACAGATTGTGCAACAGGAAACTGGTGCACATGCAGCCAAATGATTAGGTAACAGTCTCTGTTCATATATACTGTCAGTCTACTGTACATCCACACTGGGTCTGGTCTGGTCTGTACCAGTGCGATCTGTAAAGGTGAGAGGTCAACTACACTACACCGAGAGGCTCTGGATTACCACGGACGGACTGAACATAGGGCAATTCTGGCAAATTGGGGGGTTTTGCACAAAATTATCACTATTTAGCTAATAACGGGGGCTTCAAGGAAAACGACAACTAATGTCCCTGGCTGAACCTGACTACACAGAGAGGGAAAGAGGGAGAGAGAGAGGGAGAGAGAGGGAGAGAGGGAGAGAGAGGGAGAGAGAGGGAGAGAGGGAGAGAGAGGGAGAGAGAGGGAAAGAGGGAGAGAGAGAGGGAGAGAGAGGGAGAGAGGGAGGGAGAGAGAGGGAGAGAGAGGGAAAGAGGGAGAGAGAGAGAGAGAGTGTTTTGGCTCATACCACAGCAGCCTATAGATGGAAACAGAGAAAAGGCTCAGTAACTCAGATTGTACCGAACATACAGGCTTAGTTAACACATTTGACACATCAGTTATGATTCATGTGTATTAATGAGGAGACAGTAGGACACCAGTGTAATCTTATGGGTACTGCTGTACGGTACACAATGCTACACAATGGATTGTTTTTATGAGTTTGTCTGTGCAAAAATGTTAACAGCCAGTGTGTGTGAGTGTTTAAGGAAAGAAAACACACGTCTTCTATAAATCCAGGAAATTGACCTGTAACTACATTCCCAATGTATATCTGGAATTAATTTCCCCCGGAAGGGTACTAAAGGTAATGTGCTGTATGCCTCTGGCAGTATATTACAGTATGTGAGAGAGACCCTAACTCTGCAACACGTTGTGAAATCACACAGCTACGGACTAAAGACTTTCTTCATGAGCTATTTCACTGTCGTGAGCAAGCTTAGAAATGACTGCCACATTCCAGCGCTATGATAGGAGCATAGAACCCCACAGCGAGGGAGCAGATCAAATCAAATCACACTTTATTGGTCACATACACATGTTTAGCAGATGTTATTGCGGGTGTAGCGAAATGCTTGTGTTCCTAGTTCCAACATTGCAGTAGTATCTAACAATTCACAGCAATACACAAAAAATCTAAAAGTAAAAGAATGGAAATAAGAAATATATAAATATTAGTATCAATGTCGGAATGGCATCGGAGACTAAAATACAGTAGAATAGAATACAGTACAGTTGAAGTCGGAGGTTTACATACACCTTAGCCAAATACATTTAAACTCAGTTTTTCACAGTTCCTGACATTTTATCCTAGTAAAAATTCCCTGTTTTAGGTCAGTTAGGATCACCACTTTATTTTCAGAATGTGAAATGTCAGAATAATAGTAGAGAGAATGATTTATTTAAGCTTTTATTTCTTTCATCACATTCCCAGTGGGTCAGAAGTTTACATACACTCAATAAGTATATGGTAGCATTGCCTTTAAATTGTTTAACTTGGGTCAAACGTTTTGGGTAGCCTTTCACAAGCTTCCCACAATAAATTGGGTGAATTCTGGCCCATTCCTCCTGACAGAGCTGGTGTAACTGAGTCAGGTTTGTAGGCCTCCTTGCTCACACACGCTTTTTCAGTTCTGCCCACACATTTTCTATAGGATTGAGGTCAGGGCTTTGTGATGGCCACTCCAATACCTTGACTTTGTTGTGCTTAAGCCATTTTGCCACAACTTTGGAAGTATGCTTGGGGTCATTGTCCATTTGGAAGACCCATTTGCGACCAAGCTTTGAGATGTTGCTTCAATATATCCACATAATCTTCCTTCCTCATGATGCCATCTATTTTGTGAAGTGCACCACTCCCTCCTGCAGCAAAGCACCCCCACAGCATGATGCTGCCACCCCTGTCCTTCACGGTTGGGATGGTGTTCTTTGGCTTGCAAGCCAACCCCTTTTTCCTCCAAACATAACGATGGTCATTATGGCCAAACAGTTCTATTTTTGTTTCATCAGACCAGAGGACATTTCTCCAAAAAGTATGATCTTTGTCCCCATGTGCAGTTGCAAACCGTAGTCTGGCTTTTTTATGGCTGTTTTGGAGCAGTGGCTTCTTCCTTGCTGAGCGACCTTTCAGGTTATGTCGATATTGGACTTATTTTTACTGTGGATATAGATGCTTTTGTACTGGTTTCCTCCAGCATCTTCACACGGTCCTTTGCTGTTGTTCTGGGATTGATTTGCACTCTTCGCACCAAAGTACGTTAATCTCTAGGAGACATAACACGTCTCCTTCCTGAGCGGTATGACGGCTGCGTGGTCCCATGGTGTTTATACTTGCGTACTATTATTTGTACAGATGAACGTGGTACCTTCAGGCGTTTGGAAATTGCTCCCAAGTATGAACCAGACTTGTGGAGGTCTACAATGTTTTTTCTGAGGTCTTGGCTGACTTCTTTTGATTTTCATATGATGTCAAGCAAAGAGGCACTGCATTTGAAGGTAGGCCTTGAAATACATCCACAGGTACACCTCCAATTGACTCAAATGATGTCAATTAGCCTATCAGAATCTTCTAAAGCCATGACATAATTTTCTGGAATTTTCCAAGCTGTTTAAAGGCACAGTCAACTTAGTATATGTAAACTTCTGACCCACTGGAATTGTGATACAGTGAATTATAAGTGAAATAATCTGTCTGTAAACAATTGTTGGAAAAATGACTTGTGTCATGCACAAAGTAGATGTCCTAACCAACTTGCCAAAACTATAGTTTGTTAACAAGAAGAAGTTTGTCAACCTAAGTGTATGTAAACTTCCGACTTCAACTGTACATATGAGATGAGTAAAGCAGTATATAAACATTATTAAAGTGACTAGTGTTCCATTATTAAAGTGGCCAGTGATTCCATGTCTATGTACAGTGGGGAAAAAAAGTATTTAGTCAGCCACCAATTGTGCAAGTTCTCCCACTTAAAAAGATGAGAGAGGCCTGTAATTTTCATCATAGGTACACGTCAACTATGACAGACAAATTGAGGAAAAAAAATCCAGAAAATCCCATTGTAGGATTTTTTATGAATTTATTTGCAAATTATGGTGGAAAATAAGTATTTGGTCACCTACAAACAAGCAAGATTTCTGGCTCTCACAGACCTGTAACTTCTTCTTTAAGAGGCTCCTCTGTCCTCCACTCGTTACCTGTATTAATGGTACCTGTTTGAACTTGTTATCAGTATAAAAGACACCTGTCCACAACCTCAAACAGTCACACTCCAAACTTCACAATGGCCAAGACCAAAGAGCTGTCAAAGGACACCAAAAACAAAATTGTAGACCTGCACCAGGCTGGGAAGACTGAATCTGCAATAGGTAAGCAGCTTGGTTTGAAGAAATCAACAGTGGGAGCAATTATTAGGAAATGGAAGACATACAAGACCACTGATAATCTCCCTCGATCTGGGGCTCCAAACAAGATCTCACCCCGTGGGGTCAAAATGATCACAAGAACGGTGAGCAAAAATCCCAGAACCACACGGGGGGACCTAGTGAATGACCTGCAGAGAGCTGGGACCAAAGTAACAAAGCCTACCATCAGTAACACACTACACCGCCAGGGACTCAAATCCTGCAGTGCGAGACGTGTCCCCCTGCTTAAGCCAGTACATGTCCAGGCCCGTCTGAAGTGCATTTGGATGATCCAGAAGAGGATTGGGAGAATGTCATATGGTCAGATGAAACCAAAATATAACTTTTTGGTAAAAACTCAACTCGTCATGTTTGGAGGACAAAGAATGCTGAGTTGCATCCAAAGAACACAATACCTACTGTGAAGCATGGGGTTGGAAACATCATGCTTTGGGGCTGTTTTTCTGCAAAGGGACCAGGACGACTGATCCGTGTAAAGGAAAGAATGAATGGGGCCATGTATCGTGAGATTTTGAGTGAAACCCTCCTTCCATCAGCAAGGGCATTGAAGATGAAACGTGGCTGGGTCTTTCAGCATGACAATGATCCCAAACACATCGCCCGGGCAACGAAGGAGTGGCTTCGTAAGAAGCATTTCAAGGTCCTGGAGTGGCCTAGCCAGTCTCCAGATCTCAACCCCATAGAAAATCTTTGGAGGGAGTTGAAAGTCTGTGTTGCCCAGCGACAGCCCCAAAACATCACTGCTCTAGAGGAGATCTGCATGGAGGAATTGGCCAAAATACCAGCAACAGTGTGTGAAAACCTTGTGAAGACTTACAGAAAATGTTTGACCTGTGTCATTGCCAACAAAGGGTATATAACAAAGTATTGAGAAACTTTTGTTATTGACCAAATACTTATTTTCCACCATCATATGCCAATAAATTCATAAAAAATCCTACAATGTGATTTTCTGGATTTTCTTTTCTCATTTTGTCTGTCATAGTTGACGTGTACCTAGGATGAAAATTACAGGCCTCTCTCATCTTTTTAAGTGGGAGAACTTGCACAATTGGTGGCTGACTAAATACTTTTTTTCCCCACTGTATATACGTCAGCAGCCTCTAAGGTGCAGGGTTGAGTACCCCAGGTGATGGCTATTTAATAGTCTGATGGCCTTGAGATAGAAGCTGTTTTTCAGTCTCTCTGTCCCAACATTGATGCACCTGTACTGACCTCTCCTTCTGGATGTTAGTGGGGTGAACAGGCCGTGGATCGGGTGGTTGTTGTCCTTGATGATCTTTTTGGCCTTCCTGTGACATCGGGTGCTATAGGTGTCCTGGAGGGCAGGCAGTGTGCCCCCGGTGATGCGTTGAGCAGACCGCACCACCCACTGGAAAGCCCTGTGGTGTTAGCTATGTTTAATAAGAAGTAGATGTGTGCCTGCACACTTTCACACACATGCATACACAAAAACACATGTATGACTTCAAATGCATGCTAAACACACACCGAACACCCACCACTGAGACACTGCATTGGGCAGCTATAAACATAGTTAGAGAGGCCCATTAGAATTAATTGGGAGGTATTTAGAACATGTAACAACTCACAGGATCCTACAGTAAATAACAGAGAGAGAGAGAGAGAGAGAGAGAGAGAGAGAGAGAGAGAGAGAGAGAGAGAGAGAGAGAGAGAGAGAGAGAGAGAGAGAGAGAGACATAGAGAGAGAGAAAGAGTGAGAGAGAGAGAGTGAGAGAGAGACATAGAGAGAGACATAGAGAGAGAGAGAGAGAGAGAGAGAGAGAGAGAGAGAGAGAGAGAGAAAGAGTGAGAGAGAGACAGAGTGAGAGAGAGGCAGAGTGAGAGCGTGATAGAGAGCGAGAGAGTGAGACAGAGAGAGAGAGAGAGACATAGAGAGAGCGAGAGAGAGACATAGAGAGAGAGAGAGAGAGAGAGAGAGAGAGAGATAGAGAGAGAGAGATACATAGAGAGAGCGAGAGAGAGACATAGAGAGAGAAAGAGTGAGAGAGACATAGAGAGAGAAGAGAGAGAGAGAGAGAGAGAGAGAGAGAGAGAGAGAGGAGAGAGAGAGAGAGACAGAGAGAGAAAGAGTGAGAGAGAGACAGAGTGAGAGCAAGACAGAGAGAGAGAGTGAGAGACATAGAGAGAGAGAGAGTGAGAGAC
>NW_028166392.1:0-5000 GCF_964263955.1 Coregonus lavaretus | reverse complement strand
GTGTGTGTGTGTGAGTGTGTGTGTGTGTTTATGTGTGTGTGTGTGTGTGTGTGTGTGTGTGTTTATGTGTGTGTGAGTGTGTGTGTGTGTGTGTGTGTGTGTTTATGTGTGTGTGTGTGTGTGTGTGTGTGTGAGTCTCACCCTTCTGGTCCCTGATGTCCACGACGGCCTGAGACTCCAGCAGCAGAGAGATGAGCTCCAGGTTCCCACTGAGAGAAGCATGGTGCAGCGGAGCAAACCTGTACACACACACACACACACACACACACACACACACACACACACACACAGACACACACACAGACACACACACACATATTATTTAAGTTATTTAGGGCAAGGGTTCTCAAACTTTTTGGAGCCGGGGCCCCCTTTTGTCATTTATCAGGGACCCCCTCATAATCAGAACTCAAATGAGATTTTTAAAAACTTCAGCAGTGCATGGGCCAGAGACAAACCAAGGAGTTACCGCTAGGACTTCAGCAGTGCATGGGCCAGAGACAAACCAAGGAGTTCTCTGCTAGGACTTCAGCAGTGCATGGGCCAGAGACAAACCAAGGAGTTACCGCTAGGACTTCAGCAGTGCATGGGCCAGAGACAAACCAAGGAGTTACCGCTAGGACTTCAGCAGTGCATGGGCCAGAGACAAACCAAGGAGTTCTCTGCTAGGACTTCAGCAGTGCATGGGCCAGAGACAAACCAAGGAGTTACCGCTAGGACTTCAGCAGTGCATGGGCCAGAGACAAACCAAGGAGTTACCGCTAGGACTTCAGCAGTGCATGGGCCAGAGACAAACCAAGGAGTTACCGCTAGGACTTCAGCAGTGCATGGGCCAGAGACAAACCAAGGATACCGCTAGGACTTCAGCAGTGCATGGGCCAGAGACAAACCAAGGAGTTACCGCTAGGACTTCAGCAGTGCATGGGCCAGAGACAAACCAAGGAGTTCTGCTAGGACTTCAGCAGTGCATGGGCCAGAGACAAACCAAGGAGTTACCGCTAGGACTTCAGCAGTGCATGGGCCAGAGACAAACCAAGGAGTTACCGCTAGGACTTCAGCAGTGCATGGGCCAGAGACAAACCAAGGAGTTCTCTGCTAGGACTTCAGCAGTCCACGGGCCAGAGACAAACCAAGGAGTTACCGCTAGGACTTCAGCAGTGCATGGGCCAGAGACAAACCAAGGAGTTCTCTGCTAGGACTTCAGCAGTGCATGGGCCAGAGACAAACCAAGGAGTTACCGCTAGGACTTCAGCAGTGCATGGCCAGAGACAAACCAAGGAGTTACCGCTAGGACTTCAGCAGTGCATGGGCCAGAGACAAACCAAGGAGTTACCGCTAGGACTTCAGCAGTGCATGGGCCAGAGACAAACCAAGGAGTTCTCTGCTAGGACTTCAGCAGTGCATGGGCCAGAGACAAACCAAGGAGTTACCGCTAGGACTTCAGCAGTGCATGGGCCAGAGACAAACCAAGGAGTTACCGCTAGGACTTCAGCAGTGCATGGGCCAGAGACAAACCAAGGAGTTACCGCTAGGACTTCAGCAGTGCATGGGCCAGAGACAAACCAAGGAGTTACCGCTAGGACTTCAGCAGTGCATGGGCCAGAGACAAACCAAGGAGTTCTCTGCTAGGACTTCAGCAGTGCATGGGCCAGAGACAAACCAAGGAGTTACCGCTAGGACTTCAGCAGTGCATGGGCCAGAGACAAACCAAGGAGTTACCGCTAGGACTTCAGCAGTGCATGGGCCAGAGACAAACCAAGGAGTTCTCTGCTAGGACTTCAGCAGTGCATGGGCCAGAGACAAACCAAGGAGTTCTCTGCTAGGACTTCAGCAGTGCATGGGCCAGAGACAAACCAAGGAGTTACCGCTAGGACTTCAGCAGTGCATGGGCCAGAGACAAACCAAGGAGTTACCGCTAGGACTTCAGCAGTGCATGGGCCAGAGACAAACCAAGGAGTTCTCTGCTAGGACTTCAGCAGTGCATGGGCCAGAGACAAACCAAGGAGTTACCGCTAGGACTTCAGCAGTGCATGGGCCAGAGACAAACCAAGGAGTTACCGCTAGGACTTCAGCAGTGCATGGGCCAGAGACAAACCAAGGAGTTCTCTGCTAGGACTTCAGCAGTGCACGGCCAGAGACAAACCAAGGAGTTACCGCTAGGACTTCAGCAGTGCATGGGCCAGAGACAAACCAAGGAGTTCTCTGCTAGGACTTCAGCAGTGCATGGGCCAGAGACAAACCAAGGAGTTACCGCTAGGACTTCAGCAGTGCATGGGCCAGAGACAAACCAAGGAGTTACCGCTAGGACTTCAGCAGTGCACGGCCAGAGACAAACCAAGGAGTTACCGCTAGGACTTCAGCAGTGCACGGCCAGAGACAAACCAAGGAGTTACCGCTAGGACTTCAGCAGTGCATGGGCCAGAGACAAACCAAGGAGTTACCGCTAGGACTTCAGCAGTGCATGGGCCAGAGACAAACCAAGGAGTTACCGCTAGGATTTCAGCAGTGCATGGGCCAGAGACAAAGCAAGGAGTTACCGCTAGGACTTCAGCATTGCACGGCCAGAGACAAACCAAGGAGTTCTCTGCTAGGACTTCAGCAGTGCATGGGCCAGAGACAAACCAAGGAGTTACCGCTAGGACTTCAGCAGTGCATGGGCCAGAGACAAACCAAGGAGTTCTCTGCTAGGACTTCAGCAGTGCATGGGCCAGAGACAAACCAAGGAGTTACCGCTAGGACTTCAGCAGTGCATGGGCCAGAGACAAACCAAGGAGTTACCGCTAGGACTTCAGCAGTGCATGGGCCAGAGACAAACCAAGGAGTTACCGCTAGGACTTCAGCAGTGCATGGGCCAGAGACAAACCAAGGAGTTACCGCTAGGACTTCAGCAGTGCATGGGCCAGAGACAAACCAAGGAGTTCTCTACTAGGACTTCAGCAGTGCATGGGCCAGAGACAAACCAAGGAGTTACCGCTAGGACTTCAGCAGTGCATGGGCCAGAGACAAACCAAGGAGTTCTCTGCTAGGACTTCAGCAGTGCATGGGCCAGAGACAAACCAAGGAGTTACCGCTAGGACTTCAGCAGTGCATGGGCCAGAGACAAACCAAGGAGTTACCGCTAGGACTTCAGCAGTGCATGGGCCAGAGACAAACCAAGGAGTTCTCTGCTAGGACTTCAGCAGTGCATAGGCCAGAGACAAACCAAGGAGTTACCGCTAGGACTTCAGCAGTGCATGGGCCAGAGACAAACCAAGGAGTTCTCTGCTAGGACTTCAGCAGTGCATGGGCCAGAGACAAACCAAGGAGTTACCGCTAGGACTTCAGCAGTGCATGGGCCAGAGACAAACCAAGGAGTTCTCTGCTAGGACTTCAGCAGTGCATGGGCCAGAGACAAACCAAGGAGTTCTCTGCTAGGACTTCAGCAGTGCATGGGCCAGAGACAAACCAAGGAGTTACCGCTAGGACTTCAGCAGTGCATGGGCCAGAGACAAACCAAGGAGTTCTCTGCTAGGACTTCAGCAGTGCATGGGCCAGAGACAAACCAAGGAGTTCTCTGCTAGGACTTCAGCAGTGCATGGGCCAGAGACAAACCAAGGAGTTACCGCTAAGACTTCAGCAGTGCATGGGCCAGAGACAAACCAAGGAGTTCTCTGCTAGGACTTCAGCAGTGCATGGGCCAGAGACAAACCAAGGAGTTACCGCTAGGACTTCAGCAGTGCATGGGCCAGAGACAAACCAAGGAGTTCTCTGCTAGGACTTCAGCAGTGCATGGGCCAGAGACAAACCAAGGAGTTACCGCTAGGACTTCAGCAGTGCATGGGCCAGAGACAAACCAAGGAGTTCTCTGCTAGGACTTCAGCAGTGCATGGGCCAGAGACAAACCAAGGAGTTACCGCTAGGACTTCAGCAGTGCATGGGCCAGAGACAAACCAAGGAGTTACCGCTAGGACTTCAGCAGTGCATGGGCCAGAGACAAACCAAGGAGTTACCGCTAGGACTTCAGCAGTGCATGGGCCAGAGACAAACCAAGGAGTTACCGCTAGGACTTCAGCAGTGCATGGGCCAGAGACAAACCAAGGAGTTACCGCTAGGACTTCAGCAGTGCATGGGCCAGAGACAAACCAAGGAGTTACCGCTAGGACTTCAGCAGTGCACGGCCGTATCAAACAAGTCTTGGTCCCTGGGAAGGAACATTTTAAAAGCCCCGCCTCTTGGCATCGGGGGAGAAAATGTTGCAGTTTTCAAGCTAATATACTGCAATTCTACATATTTTTGCCATGAGGCAGAAAAGAAAATGTTGCAGTTGTATTTCTTAAATTACAGCACATTTATGCATTTATTCTGGGGAAATAGAAGAAGTATTGAGTTGATGGATAATTGGTGGATTACTGTGGATACCATTATCCCTCTGAGCCTCTAAGGCCCATGTTGCGGCAGGTGGCTTAGTGGTTAAGAGCGTTGTGCCAGTAACCGAAAGGTCGCTGGTTCTAATCCCCCGAGCCGACTAGGTGAAAAAATCTGTCGATGTGCCCTTGAGCAAGGCACTTAACCCTAATTGCTCCTGTAAGTCGCTCTGGATAAGAGCGTCTGCTAAATGACTAAAAATGTAATGTTGCCCAGGGTTAAGAACAGAATATTGTAGATTAATAATATTACATTGTATTGTATTACACGCTCCAAACTCATTCCTCAGATCCCTTGGTCAAAACGTGTTTCATCTGTTGTAAGTAATATATATTTTTAAAGTTTAATATTTACACTGAACAAAAATATAAACGCAACATGTAAAGTGTTGGTCCGATGTTTCAAGAGCTGAAATAAAAGAACGCAGTCATTTTCCCATACACACAAAAATATTATGTATCTCAAATGTGTTTACATCCATGTTAGTGAGCATTTCTCCTTTGCCACGATAATCCATCCACCTGACAGGCGTGGCATATCAAGAAGCTGATTAAACAGCATGATCATTACACAGGTGCACCTTGTGCAGGGGGACA
>NW_028166393.1:0-2000 GCF_964263955.1 Coregonus lavaretus | reverse complement strand
GGCCAGCTATGCTCCCAGCTTATCCAAAGCCGGAGTTAGCATTTAGCAGACATTTTTTCTAAACCCGAAAAGGACAACTTCTAAATATTATGTAGCGAAAACAGCCAAATATATCCAAATCAGATTTTTGTAACCACATTGTGGGCCTTTTAGAACACATAAATCATGACGGATTTGACGAATAGCCACTTTGTTAGGTCAGCTTCTTTGAATGGGTGCTAATGATGGCATCCTTATTCTATCCACCACAATCTGCGTTCCATTGATCTCTTAATGCTCCATACAGTCAATGGATTTGGATTGAACAAAAGTTAATAGTAACCCCCAGAGAGAGAGAGAGAGAGAGAGAGAGAGAGAGAGAGAGAGAGAGAGAGAGAGAGAGAGAGAGAGAGAGAGAGAGAGAGAGAGAGAGAGAGAGAGAGAGAGAGAGAGAGAGAGAGAGAGAGAGAGAGAGAGAGAGAGAGAGAGAGAGAGAGAGAGAGAGAGAGAGAGAGAGAGAGAGCATCATGGAAATGAAAAGAGTAAGAAAGAGAATGAGAAATGGGGAGGCATAAAGAAGTCATAAGGAGAATACACTTCAAACGATTTGAGTCATATACAGTATGTGGGTAAGAAAGAAATAATGAAGAAAAAGTTACAGCAGTACCAAGGTCAAAAACACATTCTATATGATAGCTAATAGGAAAGGCTCTTTGATACTGTCACATGACAGGATGGATAAAGGGAGACAGGGGCATGAACATTAATGAAGTATTGCCTGGATTATATAACCCCAGGGGACACGTTATCTCTCTAGACTGTGAAGAGAGACACACACACACACACAGCACACACACAGCATTCGCAAACACATGCTAACACATGCACTCTACACACACACATTTTAATATTGTTATTTTGCTAATGGGGATCCGTAATAAATACAAATACAAATACTCTGTATCTACTTTAAATCACTTCATAACATGTTAATTACATGGTTATTAGGCCTAGCTATTAATTGCTATTTTGTTTGGTTGAGGTTCATTGAAAGAACCATTTGATACCAGGTTACCAATGGGGTTGGATTCTACGAGGCTAATACCATAGTATAGTCCCCATTCTTCCAACATTGTTTCTTAGCAGTTGGAAATAGGACTCTAACATTAGGCCATGAGTGACCATGACATTTTCATCCAATAACAAGTGTGTGAAACCATTCCCTCAGCCCGAGCCCTGATGGTGCTCTAGAAGCGAGACAAGACGATATGCTCATGTTATCTCGGACTGCTATATAATTTCACAACTAGAGCCACCCGTCACCAGAGTTTATATATGACAGCCTGCATTCACACAGCCTGTTGGGTAGATGACTGCCTCGCCGCCTTGGGCTCCTGCTGTCAGAGTGCTGGGCGTCACCAGAGAATGTTATCTTTTTCTACGGCCGCACACCGCTCCGAGTCTGCTTCGAATCACGACCCTCTTCACATGACCGCCAGATGTACACTCTGAGCAGTATGCGCTCTCGACACGTCTCAGGTCATGGGTGAACGGCGGCAGCGTCATGGAGCTTGCTGTTATTAATGTTTTATGTCATGGGAGGGAGGGAGGGAGGGAGGGAGGGAGAGAGAGAGAGAGAGAGAGAGAGAGAGAGAGAGAGGGTTGAGGTAGAGTGATGGGTGGGTGGGTTTTATGATCCTGGGGTTTGTCCTTTTGACCTTATTTGAGGATGGGGTGGACACAGACAGGACTAGATGTACGGAACACACTGTTTACATTTCAGTTATGAATTTCATTCGGGGCATTATCAAAATCCCCCGGAAAAGCTTGGGGATTCCATGAGAGGTTGGCAGTGTTGAAGGTAAAATGCAACCCCACTGACCAACAGCTTTTGGGGGGTATACAGAAATGTCTAGAATGCAATAGGCCTAAATAATGAAAGCGAGATGAATGGGGATTCGGGAGACACCAAACCGGGAGGGTTGGCAAACCCACCTGTTACCCAAACCATTAACCTTGAG
>NW_028166394.1:0-31583 GCF_964263955.1 Coregonus lavaretus | reverse complement strand
CCCACACATAGACGGTCAGGCAGGCAAGGTTTTATATATGGGATAGATTAGGATAACCTGTGTCTTCTGTCTTATCTTGTTTGCTTCGTTTTTAGTGGAGACAAGGCTAACATGGAATTACCCACCAGATACACTCTAGTGTAAAATCCTCTCTCTCTCTCTCTCTCTCTCTCTCTCTCTCTCTCTGTCTCTCTGTCCCTCTCTCCCTTTCTCTGACACACTCTCTCCCTCTCTCTGAATCTCTCTCTCTCTTCAACTCTCTCTCTCTCTTTGCATTTCCCTCTCTCTCTCTCTCTTTCACTCTCTCTCACTCTTTCTGGGATGTTTTTCTTAAGGACAATTGTGATAGTCAATGCGGAAGGCAGAGGACGAGAAAAAGAGAGAGAGAGAGCTGAGAGGAGAGAAAGGAGAGCGAGAAGAGAGAGGAGAGAGAGAGAAAGAGAGAGAGAGAGAGAGAGAGTAGAGAAGAGAGAGAGAGAGAGAGAGAGAGAGAGAGAGAGAGAGAGAGAGTGAGAGAGGAGACTTGATTTTTAATCATGATTGAATTGATGAGATCCAACCTATCGCTGGTTCCTGAGTCTTTCATACAGTAGTGGGGGACGCCAGATGAAAGAGCAGAGATAAATATATTCCCTTTATCATTCAAAGTATCATTCCTTGCGCTAAATTAATCATTCTGTTCTTTTGAGGTCTCCCAACCCAAAACTATTTTGCTCAATGGCCTTTTGCCGCTTTATTGGGGAGAGAGTAAAAATGTATTATAAAATAGATGGTGGGGGGGTGAATGGTAGGGTATATGTCCCATCCTCCCTCAGTGATCTATCTCTCTCCTCTCCCTCCTTCTCTGGTTAATGTTGTCCTCTCATCCAAATGCTTCAGGGTCACATCCCTCACTCCAAAGCTGGGGATGACAGGATGGGTGCCAGAGAAAGTGGGATAGAGGGAGAGAGAGGGAGAGACAGAGCGAGAGAGAGAGAGAGAGAGAGAGAGAGAGAGAGAGAGAGAGAGAGAGAAGCGAATGCGAAGCGAATGCGAGGGATTCAGGGAGATATGGGATAGAAGCAAAAAGGAGAGATGCAGAAGAAGGAGTGAGGGGTTGAGGAAGAGACGGGATAATGGGAAAGAGGGAAAGTGGCCTTGTCTGGAAGAGGGGAGCTCTAATAAGAGCGGACGTTTTCATCTCCTCAGTGGCGCTCTAGTCCAACCTGATTGGGACAATTCCCACTTGTGATGTAATTTCATTCTTACCTCAGTTTGACTCTTATGATCTCATGCTTCTAACCAACACACATCCCCATCCCCCTCTCCTATTTTCTGCTCTTTGCCTCTTCTCTCCTCTCTTCTTTTCTCCTTTTACACACACTGCTGTGTCGGCACCCAGGTCACTGCTAGCTAACTGAGATGCACTCTAAAGGAGGAACAGAAAGAGAAACAGTATTATAGCACAAATCTCCCATTGACTTCAATGCATGATTTATACACAGAGTCTGCATGCGTATTCCAAGTTTATATTCTGTCCTTACAGATCAAATAAGGACTTGCCACACTGACTGAACATAAGGTTGAATCTCTAAGTAGAAGTCAAGCCGGAGAGAATAGACACACAGCGCTGATGTTGGCTTATGAATACTGTAAGCTATGGGGTTTGTTACCCATTCATGTAAATTCCATTATTGATGCCTGCTTGCCTTGTGGTGAATGCTACCAGAACGTGGAGATGCATCTGGCCTGTTAGATAATCATCAGCAGCGATACTCAGCAGATGTTGATATCTTTGTCAAAATTCCCAGTAGTGATTATATGCAAGTGCCTGTGAGTCACAGAGAGAGGGACATTTGATTAGGGTGTTTTTGGGAAGGCAGCCCCTTGGTCCAGGTAGGTAGCATATGTCTGACTAGCAAAGAGCCAGTCTTTAGAGCAGTGTTATCCAACAGGGGGGCTGTGTGTTTATACACGGCTGTGTGTGTGTGTGTGTGTGTGTGTGTGTGTGTGTGTGTGTGTGTGTGTGTGTGTGTGTGTGTGACTGGTCCTGCCAGTCTCTCCCTGGGTGACAGCCTCCCCAAGGCCCATGGGAGAGGGCACAGAGGGATGGAGGGGGAGGAATGAAGCCCTGTGTGTTTACTCCTGTGGATCAGTTACCATGACTATCCATGCACAGCCAAGTCCACATGATGTCAAGCGCAACAATAACAGCTTACGCAGCTAATTACAACTAACAGAACATGGATCATCATATCCACTGAAAGAGATGAAGTTGTAATCTTTGTTTGCACCTGCCTGTGCCTTTGTAACTTGACTTCAATTAGCCAGATATGCCTCCCATAAAGCAGGGTTCTCCAACTGGCGGGATGTGGGCTCAATTTGTCCCGCAGGTGATTTTACTTGGTCCCCTGAGTTTTCTGAGCAAAATAAACAAAAAAAAAAATAAAAAATGGGGGGGGGGGGGCATAAAAGACTGTACAAACACCAGCAAATCAGCTCCAAGTGATTTTACTTTGGGAAATCTGTTCCAAAGTATTCCCACGTATAATAGAGAGATACTGAATATGTTATCATATATAAATATTAGTCAAATATTATATCTGTTTGGGCTTCTTGCGGTCAATTTTCAGTCTACAAATTCAGGCCCCCTGACCATCCGCTCAAGAAAAAAATTGTCCCACGGATTTATGTCACACATACAGCTATCGAAAATACACGGGAATGTTTGCTCAATCCAAAGTTACAACCAACTGATTGCAGCGAAATGGAAGAGGCATGTGGAAGGGGGAGAACGTAGGGAACTTGTTTGTCTGCCATATATTAAAGACCAAAATTGTCTGAAAAAGATTGGCAAGATATATCAGTTTCATTTGAGGACAAACATATTGACAGCTGTGCCATAACAGTTGCAAAATAGCTGGGAAGAAATTGTTGATGTACCAATTCTATGGCAAATGGTGTATGAACTGATACACAAAACAACGCTTGATTCAACACAAGTATTTCAATGTAAATTATTATTAAAAATTCTTGCCACCAACAGAATGTTAAACGGTGCATCCGGAAAGTATTCAGACCCTTTTACTTTTTCCACATTTTGTTACGTTACAGCCTTATTGTAAAATGTATTAAATCGTTTTTTCCCCTCATCAATCTACACACAATACCCCATAATGACAAAGCAAAAACAGGTTTCTAGATATTTTTGCCCCCCCAAAAAATAAACGAAATATCACATTTACATAAGTATTCAGGCCCTTTACTCAGGACTTTGTTGAAGCACCGTTGGCAGCGATTACAGCCTCGAGTCTTGTTCGGTATGACGCTACAAGCTTGGCACACCTGTATTTGGGGAGTTTCTCCCATTCTTCTCTGCATTTCCTCTCAAGCTCTGTCAGGTTGGATGGGGAGCGTTGCTTCACAGCTATTTTCAGGACTCTCCAGAGATGTTCGATCGGTTTCAAGTCCAGGCTCTGGCTGGGTCACTCAAGGACATTCAGAGACTTGTCCCGAAGCCACTCCTGTGTTGTCTTGGCTGTGTGCTTAGGGTCGTAGTCCTGTTGGAAAGTGAACCTTCACCCCAGTCTGAGATCCTGAGCGCTCTGGAGCAGGTTTTCATCAACGATCTCTCTGTACTTTGCTCCGTTCATCTTTCCCTCGATCCTGACTAGTCTCCCAGTCGCTGCCGCTGAAAAACATCCCCACAGCATGATGCTGCCAGGTTTCCTCCAAACGTGACGCTTGGCATTCAGGCCAAAGAGTTCAATCTTGGTTTCATCAGACCAGAGAATGTTGTTTCTCATGGTCTGAGAGTCCTTTAGGTGACTTTTGGCAAACTCCAAGCAGGCTGTCATGTGCCTTTTACTGAGGAGTGGCTTTCGTCTGCCCACTCTACCGTAAAGGCCTGATCGGTGGAGTGCTGCAGAGATCGTTGTCCTTCTGGAAGGTTCTCCCATCTCCACAGAGGAACTCTGGAGCTCTGTCAGAGTGACCATCGGGTTCTTGGTCACCTCCCTGACCAATGCCCTCTCCCCTGATTGCTCAGTTTGGCCGGGGGGACAGCTCTAGGAAGAGTCTTGGTGGTTCCAAACTTCTTCCATATAAGAATGATGGAGGCCACTGTGTTCTTGGGGACCTTCAATGCTGCAGAAATGTTTTTGTACCCTTCCCCAGATCTCTGCCTTGACACAATCCTGTCTCGGAGCTCAACGGACAATTCCTTTGACCTCATGGCTTGTTTTTTTATCTGACATGCACTGTCCACTGTGGGACCTTATATAGACAGGTGTGTCCCTTTTCAAATAATGTCCAATCAATTGAATTTACCACAGGTGGATTCCAATCAAGTTGTACAAACATTAAGGATGTTTATTTTATTTAACCTTTATTTAACTAGGCAAGTCAGTTAAGAACAAATTCTTATTTACAATGATGGCCTACACCTGCCAAACCCAGAAGACGCTGGGCCAATTGTGCGCCGCCCTATTGGACTCCCAATCACGGCCGGGTTGTGATACAGCCTGGAATCGAACCAGGGTCTGTAGTGATGCCTCTAGCACTGAGATGCAGTGCCTTAGACCGCTGCGCCACTCAGGAGTGGAAGCAGGATGCACCTGAGCTCAATTTCGAGTCTAATAGCAAAGGGTCTGAATACTTATGTAAATTAGGTTTTTTTTATTATTTTTTTTATAAATTAGCAAAGAAAAATCAAAAAATTGTTTTTGCTTTGTCATTATGGGGTATTGTGTTTAGATTGATGAGGATTTATTTATTTTTAATCCGTTTTAGAATAAGGCTGTAACGCAACAAATGTGGAAAAAGGGAAGGGGTCTGAAAACTTTCCGAATGTACTGTATATATGGGGCATGCAACAATCTCAGCTCTGCATATTTTGCTATGAAAAAACAGAATCCTTAGATCACTTATTCTGGTATGTAGCTTCTTTCTGGTAACACGTTCAGGAATGGCTGAAAAATCACAACATTCATCGGAAATTAACCGTACAAATAGCAGTGTTCTGTGATTTGGAAAGCCATAGTCAATCAATCAACAATATAATAATACTCTTAGGAAAAATATTTATCTTTAAAGTACAATCTGTGAATACTATGCGATTAAAAAAGTTCAAAGTTCATGTGAGACACCACAGCACAGTTGAAAAATATATGGCAAAAATATATGACGCGTGGAAATCAAAAGGGGGTGGTCTACGGAGATAGGTGGGATGGGCTGAGAGTAGCAGAGGGCTGGGTTATAAAAGCTCATGATCGGTAATAGTTATTACTGAAAACACTAGATAGATGTGTTTATTTTTAAAAACGATGTCTTTGTTATGTAACTGTGTAAAAAAGTACCATGTATGTAAAACGTGTGTAAAATATATAAGTAACTATCACGTTTCAGGAGAAGACCCAGATGCAGACAGTGTCGAAGTAACAAAAGTTTATTACAAAAACATGGGGCAGGCAAACAACAGGTCAAGGGCAGGCAGAGGTCAATAATCCAGGGTGGTGTGACAAGGTACAGAACGGCAGGCAGTCTCAGGGTCAGGGCAGGCAGAGGTCAATAATCCAGAGTGGTGTGACAAGGTACAGAACGGCAGGCAGGCAGGCTCAGGGTCAGGGCAGGCAGAATGGTCAAAACCGGGAAAACTAGAAAACAGGAACTTGAGAAAGACAGGAGCAAGGGGAAAAACGCTGGTAGGCTTGACGAAACAAAACGAACTGGCAACAGACAAACAGAGAACACAGGTATAAATACACTGGGGATAATGGGGAAGATGGGTGACACCTGGAGGGGGGTGGAGACAATCACAAAGACAGGTGAAACAGATCAGGGTGTGACAGTAACAAAAAAGCTGTAAAAACTAAAATGTAAAAACAAAGTTACATTTGTCCTCCAAAGAGGATGGGCTAATAAAAAAAGTAGATATAAATAAATAATTTTTAAAAATCGGCCCATGGCTGAATCTAGTTGATGATCCCTGACAGAAAAGTTTTGGAAGCATTACTTTATCACTAGACCCAGAAGTCTTTCCTAACCATTTAACCTGGCCAGGAAAAAAACTCATAGTCAAATGGGTTACAACTAAAAACAACTTACCAAGTTAAATGCAGGAAAAAATCCTAGCAGAATTTATCACTATTGTCTATCTTATTGTGAGCAGAGTGAATACTACAGAGATAGTGTTTCTGCTGTGGGTGTTAGACTGATGCTGAGTGTTATGCTGCTCTGTGTTGTGTTGAGCCTGGGATGCTGCTCTGTGTTGTGTTGAGCCTGGGATGCTGCTCTGTGTTGTGTTGTGTTGAGCCTGGGATGCTGCTCTGTGTTGTGTTGAGCCTGGGATGCTGCTCTGTGTTGTGTTGTGTTGAGCCTGGGATGCTGCTCTGTGTTGTGTTGAGCCTGGGAGGCTGCTCTGTGTTGTGTTGTGTTGGGCCTGGGATGCTGCTCTGTGTTGTGTTGTGTTGGGCCTGGGATGCTGCTCTGTGTTGTGTTGAGCCTGGGAGGCTGCTCTGTGTTGTGTTGTGTTGAGCCTGGGATGCTACTCTGTGTTGTGTTGTGTTGAGCCTGGGATGCTGCTCTGTGTTGTGTTGTGTTGAGCATGGGATGCTGCTCTGTGTTGTGTTGTGTTGAGCCTGGGAGGCTGCTCTCCTCTGTGTTGTGTTGTGCCTGGGAGGCTGCTCTGTGTTGTGTTGTGTTGAGCCTGGGATGCTACTCTGTGTTGTGTTGTGTTGAGCATGGGATGCTGCTCTGTGTTGTGTTGTGTTGAGCCTGGGAGGCTGCTCTCCTCTGTGTTGTGTTGTGCCTGGGAGGCTGCTCTGTGTTGTGTTGTGTTGAGCCTAGGATGCTGCTCTGTGTTGTGTTGTGTTGAGCCTGGGATGCTGCTCTGTGTTGTGTTGTGTTGAGCCTGGGAGGCTGCTCTGTGTTGTGTTGTGTTGAGCCTAGGAGGCTGCTCTCCTCTGTGTTGTGTTGAGCCTGGGAGGCTGTTCTGTGTTCTGTTGAGCCTGGGATGCTGCTCTGTGTTGTGTTGTGTTGAGCATGGGATGCTGCTCTGTGTTGTGTTGTGTTGAGCCTGGGAGGCTGCTCTCCTCTGTGTTGTGTTGAGCCTGGGAGGCTGCTCTGTGTTGTGTTGTGTTGAGCCTGGGATGCTGCTCTGTGTTGTGTTGTGTTGGGCCTGGGAGGCTGCTCTGTGTTGTGTTGTGTTGAGCATGGGAGGCTGCTCTGTGTTGTGTTGTGTTGAGCCTAGGATGCTGCTCTGTGTTGTGTTGTGTTGGGCCTGGGAGGCTGCTCTGTGTTGTGTTGTGTTGAGCATGGGATGCTGCTCTGTGTTGTGTTGTGTTGAGCCTGGGAGGCTGCTCTCCTCTGTGTTGTGTTGAGCCTGGGATGCTGCTCTGTGTTGTATTGTGTTGAGCCTGGGAGGCTGCTCTGTGTTGTGTTGTGTTGTGCCTGGGAGGCTGCTCTGTATTGTGTTGTGTTGGGCCTGGGATGCTGCTCTGTGTTGTGTTGTGTTGAGCCTGGGAGGCTGCTCTCCTCTGTGTTGTGTTGTGTTGAGCCTAGGATGCTGCTCTGTGTTGTGTTGTGTTGAGCCTGGGAGGCTGCTCTGTGTTGTGTTGTGTTGAGCCTGGGATGCTGCTCTGTGTTGTGTTGTGTTGAGCCTGGGAGGCTGCTCTGTGTTGTGTTGAGCCTGGGATGCTGCTCTGTGTTGTGTTGTGTTGAGCATGGGATGCTGCTCTGTGTTGTGTTGTGTTGAGCCTGGGAGGCTGCTCTCCTCTGTGTTGTGTTGAGCCTGGGAGGCTGCTCTGTGTTGTGTTGTGTTGAGCCTGGGAGGCTGCTCTGTGTTGTGTTGTGTTGGGCCTGGGATGCTGCTCTGTGTTGTGTTGAGCCTGGGATGCTGCTCTGTGTTGTGTTGAGCCTGGGATGCTGCTCTGTGTTGTGTTGTGTTGAGCCTGGGATGCTGCTCTGTGTTGTGTTGAGCCTGGGATGCTGCTCTGTGTTGTGTTGTGTTGAGCCTGGGATGCTGCTCTGTGTTGTGTTGAGCCTGGGAGGCTGCTCTGTGTTGTGTTGTGTTGGGCCTGGGATGCTGCTCTGTGTTGTGTTGTGTTGGGCCTGGGATGCTGCTCTGTGTTGTGTTGAGCCTGGGAGGCTGCTCTGTGTTGTGTTGTGTTGAGCCTGGGATGCTACTCTGTGTTGTGTTGTGTTGAGCCTGGGATGCTGCTCTGTGTTGTGTTGTGTTGAGCATGGGATGCTGCTCTGTGTTGTGTTGTGTTGAGCCTGGGAGGCTGCTCTCCTCTGTGTTGTGTTGTGCCTGGGAGGCTGCTCTGTGTTGTGTTGTGTTGAGCCTGGGATGCTACTCTGTGTTGTGTTGTGTTGAGCATGGGATGCTGCTCTGTGTTGTGTTGTGTTGAGCCTGGGAGGCTGCTCTCCTCTGTGTTGTGTTGTGCCTGGGAGGCTGCTCTGTGTTGTGTTGTGTTGAGCCTAGGATGCTGCTCTGTGTTGTGTTGTGTTGAGCCTGGGATGCTGCTCTGTGTTGTGTTGTGTTGAGCCTGGGAGGCTGCTCTGTGTTGTGTTGTGTTGAGCCTAGGAGGCTGCTCTCCTCTGTGTTGTGTTGAGCCTGGGAGGCTGTTCTGTGTTCTGTTGAGCCTGGGATGCTGCTCTGTGTTGTGTTGTGTTGAGCATGGGATGCTGCTCTGTGTTGTGTTGTGTTGAGCCTGGGAGGCTGCTCTCCTCTGTGTTGTGTTGAGCCTGGGAGGCTGCTCTGTGTTGTGTTGTGTTGAGCCTGGGATGCTGCTCTGTGTTGTGTTGTGTTGGGCCTGGGAGGCTGCTCTGTGTTGTGTTGTGTTGAGCCTGGGAGGCTGCTCTGTGTTGTGTTGTGTTGAGCCTAGGATGCTGCTCTGTGTTGTGTTGTGTTGGGCCTGGGAGGCTGCTCTGTGTTGTGTTGTGTTGAGCATGGGATGCTGCTCTGTGTTGTGTTGTGTTGAGCCTGGGAGGCTGCTCTCCTCTGTGTTGTGTTGAGCCTGGGATGCTGCTCTGTGTTGTATTGTGTTGAGCCTGGGAGGCTGCTCTGTGTTGTGTTGTGTTGTGCCTGGGAGGCTGCTCTGTATTGTGTTGTGTTGGGCCTGGGATGCTGCTCTGTGTTGTGTTGTGTTGAGCCTGGGAGGCTGCTCTGTGTTGTGTTGTGTTGAGCATGGGATGCTGCTCTGTGTGTGTTGTGTTGAGCCTGGGAGGCTGCTCTCCTCTGTGTTGTGTTGTGTTGAGCCTAGGATGCTGCTCTGTGTTGTGTTGTGTTGAGCCTGGGAGGCTGCTCTGTGTTGTGTTGTGTTGAGCCTGGGATGCTGCTCTGTGTTGTGTTGTGTTGAGCCTGGGAGGCTGCTCTGTGTTGTGTTGTGTTGAGCCTGGGATGCTGCTCTGTGTTGTGTTGTGTTGAGCCTGGGAGGCTCCTCTGTGTTGTGTTGAGCCTGGAATGCTGCTCTGTGTTGTGTTGTGTTGAGCATGGGATGCTGCTCTGTGTTGTGTTGTGTTGAGCCTGGGAGGCTGCTCTCCTCTGTGTTGTGTTGAGCCTGGGAGGCTGCTCTGTGTTGTGTTGTGTTGTGCCTGGGAGGCTGCTCTGTGTTGTGTTATGTTGAGCCTAGGATGCTGCTCTGTGTTGTGTTGTGTTGAGCCTGGGATGCTGCTCTGTGTTGTGTTGTGTTGGGCCTGGGAGGCTGCTCTGTGTTGTGTTGTGTTGAGCATGGGATGCTGCTCTGTGTTGTGTTGTGTTGAGCCTGGGAGGCTGCTCTGTGTTGTGTTGAGCCTGGGATGCTGCTCTGTGTTGTGTTGTGTTGAGCATGGGATGCTGCTCTGTGTTGTGTTGTGTTGAGCCTGGGAGGCTGCTCTCCTCTGTGTTGTGTTGAGCCTGGGAGGCTGCTCTGTGTTGTGTTGTGTTGAGCCTGGGAGGCTGCTCTGTGTTGTGTTGTGTTGGGCCTGGGATGCTGCTCTGTGTTGTGTTGAGCCTGGGAGGCTGCTCTGTGTTGTGTTGTGTTGAGCCTGGGAGGCTGCTCTGTGTTGTGTTGTGTTGAGCCTGGGATGCTGCTCTGTGTTGTGTTGTGTTGTGCCTGGGAGGCTGCTCTGTGTTGTGTTGTGTTGAGCCTGGGAGGCTGCTCTGTGTTGTGTTGTGTTGAGCCTGGGAGGCTGCTCTGTGTTGTGTTGTGTTGAGCCTGGGAGGCTGCTCTGTGTTGTGTTGTGTTGAGCCTGGGAGGCTGCTCTGTGTTGTGTTGTGTTGAGCCTGGGAGGCTGCTCTGTGTTGTGTTGTGTTGAGCCTGGGAGGCTGCTCTGTGTTGTGTTGTGTTGAGCCTTGGAGGCTGCTCTGTGTTGTGTTGTGTTGAGCCTGGGAGGCTGCTCTGTGTTGTGTTGTGTTGAGCCTGGGAGGCTGCTCTGTGTTGTGTTGTGTTGAGCCTGGGAGGCTGCTCTGTGTTGTGTTGTGTTGGGCCTGGGAGGCTGTGAGGCTCAGACTAGCTGAGAAGCAGCTGTTCCAGACAGAGGGTTACCAGCAGGGGGAGGAGCCCACCCACCATCAGGGGTGAGAGGGCCCAGCTGTGGCCTACAGCCCGGCTGATTCACACATACACACTAACACGCACACCTGCCTGCTGTGCTGGGAGCACTCACACACAGACGCAGGAATACACACACACATACACACACACACAAACACCTGCCCCCCCCCCCACCCCCCACTTGCCCGCTGGCCAATCACAGGGAGAAGCGTTGCTACGTGTGTACCAGCAACATCTGACCCACCTCAGGATACACACCAGGCGGGTGTATCAGCGAGAAAAATCGCACGGCCCGGAGCGACCAGGCGCCCAGCTGCCAACAGCTGGTATCATCTCCTGTGTGTTTCTGTTGCAGTCAAAGACCAAGCGGGCTTATTCGTCACACACACAAACACACAAACACACACACACACACACACACAAACACACAAACACACACACATACACACACACACAAACACACAAACACACAAACACACACACACACACAAACACACAAACACACACACATACACACACACACAAACACACAAACACACACACTCACACAAAAACACACACACACACAAACACACACATACACACACACACACACAAACAAACACGCAAACAAACACACGCACACACACAAACACACACACACAAACACACACATTCTCATCTCTTTCCCACCCCCCATCCACCTTCCTCCTCCCTTTGCTCTATCTAATTCCCTCTGGCAGAGAGACCTATAAAAATCAATAGGGAAAATGTCCTGAAACAGCCAATCTAGCAACCATCTGCCCCCGTACTCCACTGAGACAAAGCTCCCAGTCCCCGGGGAGAGGAGAGGGAGCAGGAGAAAGCACAACACAGGTACAAACTCAATTACTCACTAACACTAAAATACTCTATGAATTCCTACTTTATGGATGGACGTGGGTTGGAAACAGATTGGCTATTATATTGTTATTACATTGTAACTATTAGTAATTGAATCTTTGTCATTGACAAAGGATAAAGACCATAAGTAGTACTTAGTAATTGTGACAGGACTAGATAACAACATGCTTAGAACATAAGTCACTGGAGACAAAAAATGTAGCAACATAGCAACATATTTGGTATGAACATTGATACTGACAACAAATAAAGCGTTGCTTAATATCCTCGGTGCAACAAATGTAATCCTCGTCATATGTAACCACTGAGTGTGCAACTTCACAATGTCACAATTCATAATAGTTATTGCATGTACCTTTTTCCTATGGCCACTGAAATTGTAATTAAATCCCGCTGTCTTGGCTTGCTGTGCTGACTAGGTTGTTAAGGATGGCAGGTAGCCTAGCGGTTAGAGCATTGGGCCAGTAACCGAAAGGTCCCTGCTTCGAATACCCGAACCGACAAGGTGAAAAATCTGCCCTTGAGCAAGGCAATAACCCTAATTTGCTCCCCTCCACCCATATCCTATCTTACCATATTGATGGTTTTGTCCTACATTGTGAATGGTTACTTAGCAGATACTGTCTGATTATAATGAAGGATCTGGATTCTGTTAACACATCCTGCAGGCTGCACAGCAGTAGGTTGTGTCCCAAATGGCACCCTATTCCCTTTATAGTGCACCACCAGGCTCTGGTCAAAAGTAGCGCACTATATAAGGTGTCATTTGGGACACAACCACAGCCAGGCCATGTTACGGCACAATATGTTTCACAATAACTGTTTGCAAGTTGAACTGGCTAGTTTGTAAGAATATTCCTGTCTGATTACAATGTCAAATCAGAGATGGACTGTAGCGATGGCCTTAATGCACATTGTGTATACGTGTATGTGTGGCCTACAAAGGCATGCAGGCATCAGTGGTGGAAAAAGTCTCCAATTGTCATACTTGAGTAAATGTAAAGATACCTTAATAGAAAATGACTCAAGTAAAAGTGAAAGTCACCCAGTAAAATAGTATGTGAGTAAAATAAAATAAAAAAATGGTTTTAAATATACTTAAAGGGGAAGTTCACCCAAAACACTTCCGGGGCCTTTATAACACTTGTCATTACGCCAGACAGTTTTTAGGTTCATTGTTTGAGTATTTACTGTAGATTTCTGTATTTTTATATAAAAATGCAGAATTTCCGAAATTACCTAAAATGTGTGTATTAAAAACGGTGTATGTATTGTTACATAAACAATGATTGGTGTCTCGTCATTGAATTGCCAAATACATGTGTTGTTTAATGTAGAAAGTATAAAAAAACAAAGACCTACTTCGTGTGCAAAGGTCTTCCACATAGTCTGTAATCCGGTAGATACTCTTCTTCATGGTTTTAAGATGGATAATTACAGGAGGCGGGACGAAGGAGCGTCTTACTATTGGTCTTCAAGAAAGGAAATCAGAATGAAAGGAAGTAAACAAAGAGATGGCAGCTAGCTGGGCTAGCGGTTAGTAATCTCCAAAGTAAAGTAAGATATGGCAGCTAGCTAGGCTAGCGGTTAGTAATCTCTGAAGTAAAGTAAGAGATGGCAGCTAGCTAGGCTAGCGGTTAGTAATATCTGAAGTAAAGTAAGAGGTGGCAGCTAGCTAGGCTAGCGGTTAGTAATCTCTGAAGTAAAGTAAGTAATGGCAGCTAGCTAGGCTAGCGGTTAGTAATCTCCAAAGTAAAGTAAGATATGGCAGCTAGCTAGGCTAGCGGTTAGTAATCTCCAAAGTAAAGTAAGGCTAGGCGAATAACTTTAGTAGTCGAGTAGCTGAGTGACATTGGCCAAAATGAAGTGCAATAATGTTCTGCTCAGATACAAATACACCACACATTTCCACTCTTTTCCTGACTGCGACGGAGCTTTGTGTCAGGCATGGATGCAGGCCATCCGACATCCGGCTTATGGTGTCGATACGATGCCTGAAGTCATTCAACAGCTGTGGATGACCATGTCCAGTGATCACTTTGTGGCCACTGACTACAATGGGGACCGGTTGAAACCGGGTTTTGTTCCCATCTCCTTTCCACCATGGACTGGAAAGCTCCAATTCAAAGTCCACTATATATACAAAAGTATGTGGACAACCCTTCAAATTAGTGGATTCGGTTATTTCAGCCACACCCGTTGCTGATAGGTGTATAAAATCGAGCACACAGCCATGCAATCTCCATAGACAAACACTGGCAGTAGAATGGCCTTACTGAAGAGTTCAGTGACTTTCAACTTGGCACCGTCATAAGATGCCACATTTCCAACAAGTCAGTTCATCAAATTTCTGCCCTGCTAGAGCTGCCCCGGTCAACTGAAAGTGCAGTTATTGTGAAGTGGAAATGTCTAGGAGCAACAATGGCTCAGCCACGAAGTGGTAGGCCACACAAGCTCACAGAACGGGACCGCCGAGTGCTGAAGGGCGTAGCGCGTAAAAATCGTCTGTCCTCGGTTGCAACACTTACTGACGAGTTCCAAACTGCCTCTGGAAGAAATGTCAGCACAAGAACTGTTCATCGGGAGCTTCATGAAATGGGTTTCCTTGGTCGAGCAGCCACACACAAGCCTAAGATCACTATGCGCAATGCCAAGCGTCGGCTGGAGTGGTGTAAAGCTCCCCGCCATTGGACTCTGGAGCAGTGGAAACGCATTATCTGGAGTGATGAATCATGCTTCACCATCTGGCAGTCTGACGTACAAATCTGGGTTTGGCGGATGCCAGGAGATCGCTACCTGCCCCAATGCATAGTGCCAACTGTAAAGTTTGGTGGAGGAGGAATAATGGTCTGGGGCTGTTTTTCATGGTTTGGGCTAGGCCCTTTAGTTCCAGTGAACGGTACATTTAACGCTATAGCATACAATGGGCTCCCGAGCATCTCAGTGCTTGAGGCGTCACTACAGACCCCCTGGTTCGATTCCAGGCTGTATCACAACCGGCCGTGATTGGCCCAGCGTCGTCCGGGTTTGGCCGGTGTAGGCCGTCATTGTAAATAAGAGTTTGTTCTTAACTGACTTGCCTAGTTAAATAACGGAAAAATAAAATGACATTCTAGACGATTCTGTGCTTCCAACTTTGTGGCAACAGTTTGGGGAAGGCCCTTTCCTGTTTCAGTATGACAATGCCCCAGTGCACAAAGCGAGGTCCAAACAGAAATGGTTTCTTGAGATTGGCAATTATTGGTGGCTGCGTGCAGTGTGACTGCTATGTAGACCACCATTCAGGGGTGTATTCATTCCGGTGAACTCATGGGCGTAGAAATCAGAATGAATAGAACAGGCTTGGAACCTCTCATGGGTACACTTGCAATGGCTGCCTGGTGTTGTCACAAATAAAATGTTATTTGTCATATGATTTGTAAACAACAGGTGGAGACTAACAGTGAAATGCTTACTTACGGACCCTTCCCAACAATGCAGAGAGAAAAAACAGAGAAATAATAGAAAAGTAAAACATGTAATAATAAAAGTAATAAATACACAATGAGTAACGATAACCTGGCTATATACACAGGGTACCAGTACTGAGTCGATGTGCAGGGGTAATTGAGGTAGTACATATAACTAGGAATAAAGTGACAGAAACAGCAGCGTATGCAGTGAGTAATAACGTTTGTGGAAGAAGGGTCAATGCAGATAGTCCAGGTAGCTATTTGGTTAACTATTTAGTGGTCTTATGGCTTGGGGTTAGAAGCTGTTCAGGGTCCTGTTGGTTCCAGACTTGAAGCATCGGTACCTCTTGCCGTGCGTGATGCAATCATTTCCATGGTAATGTAGAATGTTCATTCAAATGATGCTAACTGATGTGGCTCATGCACTGGAATGTATTTTTTGAAATGTCAGTTGAGTTGATTCAACAAATCACAGCACAGGTTGATGGGTACACTTCCTGCTTTTACTTTATGCTTTTACTTCCTGCCTTGCTCCTATGGGTACACTAGCAATGGCCGGCAGTCCACTCATTATGCCATCATTGTCTTGAATGGGAACACCCGTTCTATTCAATGAGGGGATTTGATTCATCTGGCCTGGGCGCCCAGGTAGGCGTGTTTTGCACCGGGGGAAGTTTTGGAAGCGTGCTCCCTCCCAGGCCTGAGCCAGCACATGGAGCAATGAGTAGGAGGATACTGTGGGAAGATCTCAATTGCTCCTCGCGTCCTCTCTCCTAGTCTCCTTCTCAAAACAGCAGAAGAGAGTCTATTTTACATAACCCCACAGTTCTCAAACCTTATACCAAGAGAGCTACCATCCTATAGGTTTTCAATCAAACCCAACCCTAATCAAGCTCACCTGTTGGAGTGAGAACCTACAAGACGGTTGCTCTCCAGGAACATGTTTGTAAATCCCTAGTCTAACTAATGCTGAGTGACAGTGTGCATGCCATAGTAACTGTGTAATTGTTGTTTTATAACTATTAACTACAATGTTATTTCTTGAAAGTGTTATTCGTATATAACACTATGAGCCTCCTCAACTTCCTGGAATACAATGTAGCTGCTGCTGAGGTCAGGGTAGTTAGATATAATTGTTGCCACCACAGAGGCTGGGAGTACCAGTCGTTGGTCTTGACCTAGATGTTCTCCTCTCAGCATCCACTCCAGGGTGATCTGATAAGAGAGCAGTCTGTATTGTCTAGAGAGACAGAACATAAATACATGACAATGTTATGTACAACAATCAAGAAAATAAATAGGCCTAGGACTATACAACATAAAATGTAGCAGGCTCAGGGATCATTAAGCATATTCATTTATAAGCCTTATTGATGATGGCACAGTACATTTACGTTTAGGGCATTTAGCATACACTCTTATCCAGAGCAACTAGCAGGAGCAGTTAGGATTAAGTGCCTTGCTCATGGGCACATAGACAGTATTTTCACCTTGTCAGCTCAGGGATTCGAACCAGCAACCTTTCGGTTACTGGCCCAAAACTTTAACCGAAAGGCTACACGCTGCAATACTATTGACGGCTCTCTTCGTCTCGTATACTTGAAGACTGTATAGCCAACTTATTGTTCAAAGGCTGTTAGTGGTCAAGTGTGAGGCTGCTTTTCTTATTGTGTGGGTTTACAGGCTAATTAGGATGTTATTGGTATAAAAGCTTGACTGGCAATTGCAAGCAACATGTTCTTCTCTACTACCACTATTGACTTTATACTTCTTACGCTGTTTGGTAATATAAATGATTGTTTATGTAGACCCAGATTGTGAAGTACGCGTTCCATACATTCTATTTCTATGGCGCGCATCCACTCGTTCTAGACACTGTTTACCTAGCCAGCATATCATCATTGTCAGACTAACTTGAAGAGGAGTAATAGTAGCCAGTTGCATTATGGGATGTAGGCAGGATACTGGAAAATACAGTTGGAAGGATGTCATTAGGTAGGCTATTTATTTTCATTTTAGAGAGTAATATAAATATCTTGTGAGTAATATTAGCCAAAACACTTAGGCTTCAGAGAGCTTCACATTTGGACCTTCGTTTTCAGTTGATCCTGGGCATTCTGAAGAAAGTCTCCAACACAGCCGAGACATTCACTGTCTGTTGGTAAAGGTAAGGAAACATATGTTTACATTGCCAAAGCTTGTGAAATAGAGAACTCACAAAAGTGAAATAAACAATCAGAAATAAACATTAAACATTACACTCACAAAGGTTCCAAAGGAATAGAGACATTTCAAATGTCATATTATGTTTATATACAGTGGTGTAATGATGTGCAAATAGTTAAAGTACCAAAGAGAAAAGAAATAAAAAGAAATATAGGTTGTATTTACAATGGTGTTTGGTCATAACTGGTTTCTCTTTCCTTGTAGCAACAGGTCATAAATCTTGCTACTGTGATTGCACACTGTGGTATTTCACCCAATAGATACAATTTGATTTGTTTTCGAAATCTTTGTGGGTCTGTGTAATCTGAGGGAAATATGTGTCTCCAGTATGGTCATACATTTGGCAGGACGTTAGGAAGTGCAGCTCAGCTTCCACCTCATTTTGTGGGCAGTGTGCAAATAGCCTGTCTTCTCTTGAGAGCCAGGTCTGCCTACAGTGGCCTCTCTCAATAGCAATGCTATGCTCACTGAGTCTGTACATAGTCAAAGCTTTCCTTAATTGTGGGTCAGTCACAGTGTTCAGGTATTCTGCCACTGTGTACTCTCTGTTTAGAGCCAAATAGCATTCTAGTTTGCTCTGTTTGCTCTTAGTCAAGTAATTCTCTTTTTGTTTTCTCATGATTTGGTTGGGTCTAATTGTGT
This sequence comes from Coregonus lavaretus, assembly GCF_964263955.1. NCBI lineage: Eukaryota > Metazoa > Chordata > Actinopteri > Salmoniformes > Salmonidae > Coregonus > Coregonus lavaretus. The sequence continues at coordinate 13,867 of NW_028166394.1, read as the reverse complement.
TGTTGTTGTCCTGGGGCTCTGTGGAGTCTGTTTGTGTTTGTTAACAGAGCCCCAGGACCAGCTTACTTAGGGGACTCTTCTCCAGGATCATCTCAATGTAGGTGATGACTTTGTTATGGTAGGTTTGGGAATTGCTTCCTTTTAGGTGGCTATAGAATTGAATTGCTCTTTTCTGTTTTTTTATAATTAACGGGTATCGGCCTAATTCTGCTCTGCATACATTATTTGGCTTTTTACATTGTACAGAGAGGAAATTTTTGCAAAATTCTGCATGGAGACTCTTAATTTGGTGTTTATCCCATTTTGCGATTTCTTGTTTGGTGAGCAGACCCCGGACCTCACAACCATAAAGGGCAATGGGTTGTGGAAGTTAGCTATGGCGCTGATTTTTAGAATTTGTATTTGTGGTCCTGGCAAATTGACCTTTTTTGGAACACCATTATTTTTGTCTTACTGAGATTTACTGTCAGGGCCCATGTCTGACAGAATCTTGCAGAAGATCTAGGTGCCACTGTAGGCCCTTCTTGGTTGGGGACAGAAGCACCAGATCATCAGCAAACAGTAGACATTTGACTTCAGATTCTAGTAGAGTGAAGCCGGGTGCTGCAGACTGTTCTAGTGCCCTCGTCAATTCATTAATATATATTTTGAAGAGGGTGTGGCTCAACCTGCATCCCTGTCTCACCCCACGGCCCTGTGGAAAGAAACGTGTGTTTTTCGCCAATTTTAACCGCACACTTGTTGTTTGTGTACATGGATTTTATAATGTTGTATGTTTTTACCCCAACCCCACTTTCCATAAATTTGTATAGCAAACCCTCATCCTAAATTGAGTCAAAAGCTTTTTTGAAATCAACAACGCATGAGAAGACTTTGCCTTTGTTTTGGTTTGTTTGTTTGACAATTATGGTGTGCAGGGTGAATACGTTGTCTGTCGTACGGTAATTTGGTAAAAAGCCAATTTTACATTTGCTCAGTACATTGTTTTCACTGAGGAAATGTATGAGTCTGCTGTTAATGATAATGCAGAGGCATTTCCCAAGGTTGCTGTTGACGCATATCTCACGGTAGTTATTGGGGTCAAATTTGTCTCCACTTTTGTGGATTGGGGTGATCAGTCCTTGGTTCCAAATATTGGGGAAGATGCCAGAGCTGAGGATGATGTTAAAGAATTTAAGTATAGCCAATTGGAATGTGGTCTGTATATTTTATCATTTCATTGAGGATACCATCAACACCACAGGCCTTTTTGGGTTGGAGGGTTTGTATTTTGTCCGTAGTTCATTCAATGTAATTGGAGAATCCAGTGGGTTCTGGTAGTCTTTAATAGTTTATTCTAATATTTGTATTTGATCATGTATATGTTTTTGCTGTTTGTGCTTTGATTTAAGGCCAAAAAGATTGGAGAAGTGGTTTATCCACACATCTCAGTTTTGGATAGATAACTCTTTGTGTTGTTGTTTGTTTAGTGCAGGGTTTCCCAAACTTGGTCCTAGGCCCCCCCTCTAGGTGCACATTTAGTTTTTTGCTCTAGCACTACACAGTTGATTCAAATAACCAACTCATCATAAAGCTTTGGGTATTTGAATCAGCTGTGTAGTGCTAGGACAAAAAAACTAAACCTGCTCCCAGGGGAGGCCCAGGACCAAGTTTGGGAAACCCTGGTTTAGTGTGTTCCAATTTCCCCAGAAGTCGTTAGATTCTATGGGTTCTTCAATTACATTGAGCTGATTTCTGACATGCTTTTCCTTCTATTTCTCTATTGTTTTAGTGATTCGCCCTATTGAAGGTGTAGACTCAGGTTTTCTGGGTCTCTATGTTTTTGGTTGGATAGATTTCTCAATTTCTTTCTTAGGTTTTTGCATTATTCATCAAATTTGTCATTGTTGTTAATTTTCTTAGGTTGTCTGCTTGACATTTTTTTATTTGATAGCGAAGCTGAGAAGTCAAATATACTGTTTAGGTTTTCTACCTCCAAGTTTACACCTTCACTATTACAGTGAAACATTTTGTCCAGGAAGTTGTCTAAAAGGGATTTAATTTGTTGTTGCCTTATTGTTTTTTGGTTGGTTTCTATACTACTTTCCTTCCGTCTATAGCATTTCTTGATATTATGCAGTTCCTTTGGCTTTGATGCCTCATGATTGAGTATTGCTCTGTTCAAGTAGACTGTGTTTCCTTGACATCTGCTCGCTCCTGTCTCTCTCTAGCCATTTTCTCTCGGTCAGCCCGCAAATGGAACAACTCAGCCTCAGTATACTCTGGTTCAAACCAATATGGCACAACAGTACCATTCTGAAAATAAGGCAGGTCTCCAATTTCATCTTCGTTCTCGATCTGACATTCTTTAATCTAACTAAATTTAACAAGGGCGTGAGAAAATACAATTATTGTTTACATCCTTCAACCACACCCACCTCGGAAGTCCGGCGTCCTGACTCACGCCACGCATTAATCTACTTCCTGGATTTCAATACGAAAATAACCAAATGCATTGGTAAAAATATACCTACTGAAATAAATTCGCTGAAAAATTGTGCAGAGAAAGTCATTATAAGGACTATTGCGGTCATGGGAGGCCAGAGCGGTGTGTTTGGGCGGTATTTTGGGCCTCCTGTAGCTCAGTTGGTAGAGCATGGCGCTTGCAACGCCAGGGTTGTGGGTTCGATTCCCACGGGGGGCCAGTATGAAAAATGTATGCAGTCACTAAAACTGTAAGTCGCTCTGGATAAGAGCATCTGCTAAATGACTAAAATATAAAATGTGAATGTATATCTTGTAAGGGTTGGTGTGAGGTGTTATCCAGGTGCAGTGCAGGATAGACCGTAGGCAATGATGGTGAAACAAGGATCTTTACTGGTGGTCCCAAAAGCCAGGATACAAAACAACGGACTATACACGAAAACAAATGAGGAGCACATAGGTCTCCAAAAAACAGGCTGACAGCAAACAATACAAAATACTAACCCTGACTGAAAACCACAAAGACACAGGGAGAACAGTTCTTGAGTACCTGTCCTACCGTCTCGTGATCAGACACTGATACGTACTGCTTGACATCAAGGAATTAGCAGAGTAAACTGAGCAAGGGAAGTGAGGGCATATAGACACAGGTGACACCAATAGGCAGATAATTAGCCCCGTGTCACGCCCTGGCTCTGGGACTCTTATATGTTGAGCCAGGGTGTGTAGTTTCTATGTGTTTGTGTTTCTATGTTATTATCTAGCTCTTGTGTTTCTGTGTTGGCCGGGGTGGTTCTCAATCAGAGGCAACAAGAATCAGCTGTTGCTTGTTGTCTCTGATTGGGAACCATACTTAGGCAGCCTGTTTTCCACAGTGTTTTGTGGGATCTTGTTCCGTATGGTTTGTATTGTAACCAAGGACTTCACGTTTCGTATTGTTTGTTGTTTTGTTTCGTGTGGTGAAAATAAAGTATGTTCACTTATCACACTGCGCTTTGGTCCACTTCCTCCGACGATCGTGACAGAAGATCCCACCATAACTGGACCAAGCAGCGTGTCCAGGAGCCAACGCCAGAGGTGACTCTGATGGATGTCCACCTCGACTGGGTCAAGCAGCGTGTCCAGGAGCCAATGCCAGAGAGGACTCTAGCGGATATCCACCTCGACTGGGTCAAGCCGCGGGAGGAGGAGACAGGTTGGACTTGGGAGCAGAGGAGCGAGAGTCTGGCGAGAGCCATGGAGGCCTGGTCCACGGGGATGAGAGACGCCCAGAAATTTTTTAGGGGGGGGGCTCACGCCGTGGATGACGGGGCAGCAGGAGGCCGGGATAGAGTGGTTCAGCGGGTTGGCAAAGGAGGCCACCAGGTTACGGGAGTCACTGGTCACCAGGGGGAGGGAGAATGTAGAGGCACGGCGAGAGGTACTGGGGTGTGTTGCCAGTCCGGTCCGGCCCGTTCCTGATCCCCGCGTAGGGCCAGTGGTGTGTGTCCCCAGTACGGTCCGGCCTGTTCCTGTCCCTCGCACCGAGCCTGTGGTGCGCGTCGCCAGCCCGGTCCGGCCTGTTCCTGCCCCTCGCGCCAAGCCAGTGGTGCGCGTCGCCAGCCCGGTCCGGCCTGTTCCTGCCTCTCGCACCAAGCCAATGGTGCGCGTCGCCAGCCCGGCCCGGCCTGTTCCTACTCCCCGCACCAAGCCAATGGTGCGCGTCGCCAGCCCGGTCCGGGCTGTTCCTGCTCCCCGCACCAAGCCAGTGGTGCGCTTCGTCAGCCCGGTTCGGCCCGTCCCTGCTCCCCGCACCAAGCCAATGGTGCGCGTCGTCAGCCCGGTCCGGCCCGTCCCTGCTCCCCGCACCAAGCCTGTGGTGCGCGTCATCAGTCCGGCACAGCCCGTGCCTGTTCCACCGGTGCCTGGTCCGGCACCGGTCAGCTGCTCCACTCCGGAGCTAGAGCAATCCGCTCCACCAGTGTTCAGTCCAGCTCCGGCCAGCAGGGCCAGACCGGACCAGGGGCGCTTTGGGGGGTTTGTTGGAGGGTGGGGGTCAAGCCCGGAGCCGGAACCGCCTCCGAGGAGGAATGCCCACCCGGCCCTCCCCTGTTCGGTTTATGTTTGGCGCGGTCGCAGTCCGCGCCTTTGGGGGGGGGGGGTACTGTCACGCCCTGGCTCTGGGACTCTGTTATGTTGAGCCAGGGTGTGTGGTTTCTATGTGTTTTGTGTGCTAGGGTGATTATCTAGTTCATTTGTTTCTATGTTGGCCGGTGTGGTTCTCAATCAGAGGCAACGTGTATCAGCTGTTGCTTGTTGTCTCTGATTGGGAACCATACTTAGGCAGCCTGTTTTCCACAGTGTGTTGTGGGATCTTGTTCCGTATGGTTTGTATTGTAACCAAGGACTTCACGTTTCGTATCGTTTGTTGTTTTGTTCGTGTGGTGTTCTCAACAAAATAAAGTATGTTCACTTATCACGCTGCGCATTGGTCCACTTCCTCCGACGATCGTGACACCCCGACTGTGAGTGGGGAGGTGCCTATTGTTGTCAGAGGATGACACCTAGTGGGTCGCTCCGGAACTGCAACCCACTCCTGTAACAATTTCTGATTGACTTAGATGGAATCAGCTTATTACCTACATCTAAATACTCAAGCAATGAACCTAAAAACTGTCTGGGGTACTGACAAACAACCAGGCAAGTGTTATAAAGGGCCCAGAAGTGTTTTTGGGTGAACTTCCTCTTTAAGTATCAAAAGTAAATGTAATTGCTAAAATATACTTACATATCAAAAGTACAAGTATAAATAATGTAAAATTCCTTATTTTAAGCAAACCAGACAGCACAATTTTCTTGTTTTTTATTTATTTACAGAGAGCCAGGGGGCACACTGGATCAGAGGCAGGAGTCCGCCAGATCAGAGGCAGTAGAGATGACCAGGGATGTTCTCTTGATAAGTGTGTGAATTTGACCATTTCCCTGTCCTGCTAAGTATTCATATGGAGTAAAAACTACATTATTTTCTTTAGGAATGTAGTGAAGTAAAAGTAGTCAAAAATAGAAATAGTAGAGTAAAGTATACACATAACAAGGTACAGTGTTATTACAGTCCAGGTAAGCATTGCAATAACTGTGAAACTTGTTTGTGTATTCACATTTCAATTTATATGCATTAACTATGCAAACAAACTCAAATAATTTGTGACTAAATCTCCCCTTACCCTGGCCTTTAAATAATATGTAAATGTTCACCTATATATTTACATGACTGTTATGTAATAATGTAAAGTAGCCAAGGTAGATTGTTCCCTTTCCCCTGAAATGTTTATTTAAAAACAGGCAGCTGATGTATGCCTCAATATGCCCAAATGATTAATTACATCCCCAATCAACACACTTCTGGTAATCATAATAAAATTATTCACAATCCATAAGGCCTAGAAGTACTGTATAAGAATTAAAATGGTTTGTGATTAGCTTTGATAAAAACAGTGTGTATTTTAAGGGAAAGCAAAACTTTTTGTATATTATTTTTCCCTCAAGCTACAGATACAGAAAGTATTCATACACCTTGACTTATCCACATTTTTTTGTGTTACAGCCTGAATTCAAAATGGTTTAAATTCATTTTTGTATCACCCATCTACACACAATACCCCATAATGACAAAGCATGTGTTTAGCAAAGTTTTTTTTTAAACAATTATACAGAAATATCTATTTTAAATAAGTATTCACAACCCTGAGTCAATACTTTGTAGAAGCACCATTGACAGTGATTACAGCTGTGAGTCTTTCTGGGTAAGTCTCTAAGAGCTTTCCACACCTCGATTGTGCAACATTTGCCCATTATTATTTTCAAAATTCTTCAAGCTCTGTCACATTGGTTGTTGATCATTGCTAGACAACCATTTTCAGGACTTGCCATAGATTTTCAAGTAGATTTAAGTCAAAACTATAACTCGGCCACTCAGGAACATTCACTGTCTTCTTGGTAAGCAACTCCAGTGTAGATTTGGACTTGTGCTTTAAGTTATTGTCCTGCTGAAAGTTTAATTCATCATAATTATATCCTGAAAAACTCCCCTGTCCTTAACAATTACAAGCATACCCATAACATGATGTAGCCACCACTATGCTTGAAAATATGGAGAGTGGTACTCAGTAATGTGTTGGATTGGATTTTCCCCACACGTAACACTTTGTATTCAGGACAAAAACTGAATTGCTTTGCCACATTTTTTGCAGAATTATTTTAGTGCCTTGTTGCAAACAGGATGCATGTTTTGGAATATTTTTATTCTGTACAAGCTTCCTTCTTTTCACTCTGTCAATTAGGTTAGTATTGTGCAGTACCTTCAATGTTGTTGATCCATTCTCAGTTTTCTCCTATCACAGTCATTAAACTCTGTAACTGTTTTAGTCACCATTGGCCTCATGAGCGGTTTCCTTCCTCTCCGGCAACTGAGTTAGGAAGGACACCTGTATCTTTGTAGTGACTGGGTGTATTAACACACCATCCAAAGTGTAATTTATAACTTCACCATGCTCAAAGGGATATTCAGTGACTGTTTTTTGTTTTGTTTTTTTGCCCGTCTTCCAATAGGTGCCCTTCTTTGCGAGGCATTGGAAAACCTCGCTGGTCTTTGTGGTTGAATCTGTGTTTGAAATTCCCTACTCGACTGAGGGACCTTACATATAATTGTATGTGTGGGGTACAGAGATGAGGTGGTCATTCAAAAATCATGTTAAACACTATTATTACACACAGAGTGTGCCCATGCAACTTATTATGTGACTTGTTAAGCAAATGTTTACTCCTGAACTATTTAGACTTGCCATAACAAAGTGGTTGAATACTAATTACTCAAGACATTTCAGCTTTTCATTTTTAATTAATTTGTAAAAATTTCGACTTTGACATTATGGGGTATTGTGTGTAGGGCAGTGACAAAACAATCTACATTTAATCCATTTTAAATTCAGGCTTTAACACAACAAAACGTGGAAAAAGTCAAGGGGTGTGAATACTTTCTGAAGGCACTGTAGAACAGATAGTCCACACGTTGACTTCAGTATTACACAGTGGGTGTCCAGTTAAAGCCTGCAAACTTAAACCACAAGAGAAGTCGCCTAGGAGCTGTGTTGTGTTGGGAAAGCTGTTACATCACAGCCCCCGAGTTCCTGTTGGTCTCATGTCCGAACACTTCTTCCGTTAAAACCATACTCGATGGTGTGTTTAATGAATTACAGTGAAAACATGTTTTAGGAGTATTAAATGTGTTTAAAATAAGTTATTTTGAAGCCTGGAAGGTTCGTATGCTTCCTGTTCAGCTACAGACTTCAACTGAGTGAAGGAAGTATGTTGCTGCGTTTATATAGCCATCTAAAAATAGCTCACCTTTCACTGCTATGTATGAACAGAGTGACAGCAACACAGAGCCAATAGCGGCTCTCCATTCATTCTAACTCCTCCCTTTTACCTATTTTAGCGCCGCCTTAATTGGACGCCAGTGAGATCATCAAACCCTATTTACCTTATATGTTCACGCACGGAATTGATTGACAACAAACCACTCCCCCCTCCGAGTCGCTTGGCTCGCTCCGCTCACTAGACAGCTAGCCCGAGCTACTCGCCCAGTCGCCTGATTAAGCTACTGCAGCCAGTGGAAAAAGCAACCTGGAATTTATAGAGCGAAGATTGCATCTCTGGCAATGCGGAAATAGATGGACGTTTCAAGTCACCGAGCTGGCATCCCACTCCTGGACTGAAGACCTGAGAGTTAACGCTAGAGAAAAAAGGATTGCAGTTCAGTGACATAATATTCAACTCTTCTTTTTCTGTTGTTTATAGTGGTTCTTCTGTGTATTATTTAGTTCCAGTGGTGTATAGAGATATACTTTCTGGTGCATGGACAGACGCACAGAGCAGGATCTGAATACATTTTTTTTTTGTTAATCCCTCACCATACAAAAGTGGGGTTGTATTTTTTCCGGTGGATCAAAGTAAATTATTTTCAAATCGCGCATCAACATGGACGTGTTGGCGAATTACAGTATTTTTCAGGAACTCCAACTCGTGCATGACACTGGCTATTTCTCTGCAATGCCTTCGCTGGAGGAGAACTGGCAGCAGGTGACTTACTGCTTTTTCTTTACTTTACAGTAGTAGCCTAGTATTTGTAAATCATCACTTGTACGCTGCTGAGGCTCCGGAGCTCGAGCTGCTGAGTTGCGGCGCTCACATGTTAGCCCATGCAGCCTGTCATGAAAACATTCTCAAGTTGATCACACTAGCAGGCAGCACGGTCTAGAGGGAGAGAGGCTGCTATGGACGCGTCTGTGATATACTATCTAGTTTGTCTAGCTCATCTCTGTCTTAAACGGCTCTTGATTGCATCTCGCTTGCCGATTGTAACGGTTTTATACTGCAATGAATGACAAGCAATGTCTTGTTGGAGACAAGTCTGCATTCTTCATGTTATTTGATTGTTTTTGTTGGTTATATGAATGGATCATAGCACCTTGATTGCACGGTAGGCTATAATAGTGCTATAATTTGGTTTTAAGCACAAGACGCTATTTGAATAACATTGTGATGGTTTATAATTGCAGTGGTTTTTAGTGTATTGAATGCAGAGCGCGGATCGATACGGCCGTCTGTCATTCGTTCTATTTGGTTTATTCCTAAATGATGGCAACCAACCTGAGAGCTTGTGGCACACACAAAATTGCACGTCTGTCAGGTGCGATTTTAGAAGGCGTGGGGCAATTCAGGGATCGAAGTATGACACTTAACTAATAACAAGAGACTTGTTCTTAAATAATGCATCCGCATCTGTCAGATTACTTGGTGTTTTCAGCCTGTTGGTACGAGAACCAACTCCAGATAGTGATGTAGAATATATTCTAACGCCGAGCCGGGAGGATGTAGGCGTGAGGGGGATGAGCAAGACTGCATGAGGAGAAGAGTGGGGGTTTGTGTGTGTGTGTGGTAACCTAGTGAACGTATAGTGCTTTTGGTTGGAAATCCACTCTCACCAGTGAGCCGAATGGAGCCTGTGATGTTACTGGAAAGCCGTAAAAAAAAAAATATCCCCTGTATTTGTCTCTGTGTCATTGTGACATGTCGCGCTTGACATGTAGGCAAACCACTCATTCATTAGAATGAAGTCGTCCGCAGGGCTGGCAGTGGTACAGTGAGCACACACAGGCATGGCCAAGAAGGCAGACGTGCCAACGCTACTGCCAGTCACCACTTATCCCACTTCTGTGGGTGACTTACTGACACTAATTCACATGACTAGATCCTACTACTATTTGGTCAAATGATGCTAATGGTTTATAGGAAAGGAGGGGTTGTGATATTACTGTGTAATAATAATCTGTGAGTCATTTCATGGAATGAGCTCAGGTATCTGTTATTTTTAAAGATGGAGACTGGTAAGCTTTTGAGTGCTTGGCCAGTGTTACTGATTCGGTGCGCGTGGTGAGATGAGCGCTTGTGAGTCGGTACCAGAGCTCCACTCTGCTGTGCGCACGGCTGCACGTATCGGCTGGTCTCGGGTTGATGGGCTGTCTCCCCCAACTCATTGCAATTCCATGTGCTCAACTGCGGGAAATGAATCGGCTGGTTATTTATCGCTAGTGTGTGAGTGTGAAAAGGATCCAGCAGACCCCCTGAGCCCCCCTTACACACACCCACACACACACACACACACACACACACACACACACACACACACACATACACACACACGGTTGGCTGGCATGTGCTAATGGAAAGCTGTGGTCTGGCAGGGCTCATCCCACCACTTTCATCAGTAATTGGCTGCTTGCTGTCAGACAGACAGACAGACAGACAGACAGGCAGAGTCTACTCTGCTCCATCTATCATTCCCCCTCTTTGTTGTCTCATATAACCTATTCACTTTTTGTGTCAATTAGCAGCCTTGACACACACAGGGAATATTGCCTTTTTATCACAAGGCTGTTGTACATAAAATCTGTCCATGTGGTAACGTTTGTTTGTTGTGTGTGTCCTGTGTGTTTACCTAGCTGGCTCTGACACCATGGTGCCATGTTGTTTGGAATGGCTGTCAGGCCGGCCTACTGACAGGTTTGTGAGGACCTTGTGTCTGGGGGGAATATGGTTGGTGAGGACCTTGGGTCTGGGGAGAATATGTGTTACCAATTGTTTTCTTGGTGACTATGGTCCCAGCTCCCTTGAGATCATTGACAAGATCCTCCCGTGTAGTTCTGGGCTGATTCCTCACCGTTCTCATGATCATTGCAACTGCACAAGGTGAGATCTTGCATGGAGCCCCAGGCCGAGGGAGATTGACAGGTCTTTTGTGTTTCTTCCATTTGCGAATAATCACACCAACTGTTGTCACCTTCTCACCAAGCTGCTTGGCGATGGTCTTGTAGCCCATTCCAGCCTTGTGTAGGTCTACAATCTTGTCCCTGACATCCTTGGAGAGCTCTTTGGTCTTGGCCATGGTGGAGAGTTTGGAATCTGATTGATTGATTGCTTCTGTGGACAGGTGTCTTTTATACAGGTAACAAACTGAGATTAGGAGCACTCCCTTTAAGAGTGTGCTCCTAATCTCAGCTCGTTACCTGTATAAAAGACACCTGGGAGCCAGAAATCTTTCTGATTGAGAGGGGGTCAAATACTTATTTCCCTCATTAAAATGCAAATCTATTTATAACATTTTTGACATGCATTTTTCTGGATGTTTTTTGTTGTTATTCTGTCTCTCACTGTTCAAATAAACCTAGCATTAAAATTATAGACTGATCATTTCTTTGTCAGTGGGCAAACGTACAAAATCAGCAGGGGATCAAATACTTTTTTCCCTCACTGTATATATAGAGAGAGAGAGGGTGGAAATATATAGAGAGAGAGGAATAGAGAGAGAGGGTAAGAGAGAGAGAGAGGAATAGAGAGAGAGAGATATTTCACTTTTGTTTACTATCTACTTCACTTGCCTTGGCAATGTTAACATACGTTTCCCATGCCAATAAAGTCCTTAAATTGAAATTGAATTGAATTGAGAGAGAGAGAGAGAGAGAGAGAGAAAGAGAGAGAGAGAGAGAGAGAGAGAGAGAGAGAGAGAGAGAGAGAGAGAGAGAAAGAGAATATGGGGGGAGAGAGAGGGGTGAGAGAGAGGGAGGACTACTTCATCACATATGGCTCGCCGCCGGCCCTTCATCATACAGTCCTATCCCCTCCTGGCCTACCCCCCCCCCCAGCACTGAAACTCAATTCACCCATATCGCGTCCATTATGGCCTGATTCATGCTCTGTTCACCGGGGTCCTGCAACAGCCATCCATCTTGTCAGAGCGAGGGAGGAAGGGAAGGAAGGTTGCCTGTCGTTTACCTTCTCCTGCCTGGCAGATCTAGGGCCACGCTAGATGGAGTAGACGCTATCCTATCAAGCCATCCGACCGCAACGGTAAAAACATCAGGCAACTTTAACGGTGTCGAGCAGCGTACGCCGGCCGTACTAGAAAAACCTATTTTATCCACCTGTCTACCCAGACAGGACAGGGCTTTTTTCAACTCACTCGCTTTCCACCCCCTCCTTTCGCCCCCTCATTCCCTTCCTCTCTACCTCCATCAAGTGGGACTTTTATGGTTTGTCCTTAAAAAAAGTGATGTCCTCTATTCATCTTCCTCTATTCCTCTCTCTCTCTCTCTCTCTCTCTCTCTCTATTCCTCTCTCTCTCTCTCTCTCTCTCTCTATTCCTCTCTCTCTCTCTCTCTCTCTCTCTCTCTCTCTCTCTCTCTGTCTCGCTCTCTATTCCTCTCTCTCTATTCCTCTCTCTCTCTCTATTCCCCTCTCTCTCTCTCTCTCTCTCTCTCTCTCTCTCTCTCTCTCTCTCTCTCTCTCTCTCTCTCTCTCTCTCTCTCTCTCTCTCTCTCTCTCTTTCTCTCTTTCTCAATTTCATTTTAAGGGCTTTGCCAAAGCAAGTAAAATAGATAATAAAAAAAGTGAAATAAACATTCAAAAATCAACAGTAAACATTACACTCACAAAAGTTCCAAAAGAATAAAGACATTTCAAATGTCATATTATGTCTACAGTCGTGGTCAAAAGTTTTGAGAATGACACAAATACTAATTTTCACAAAGTCTGCTGCCTCAGTTTTGATGATGGCAATTTGCATATACTTCAGAATGTCATGAAGAGTGATCAGATGAATTGCAATTAATTGCAAAGTCCCTCTTTGCCATGAAAATTAACTTAAGCCCCAAAAAACATTTCCACTGCATTTCAGCCCTGCCACAAAAGGACCAGCTGCCATCATGTCAGTGATTCTCTCGTTAACACAGGTGAGAGTGTTGACGAGGACAAGGCTGGAGATCACGCTGTCATGCTGATTGAGTTAGAATAACAGACTGGAAGCTTTAAAAGGAGGGTGGTGCTTGAAATCATTGTTCTTCCTCTGTTAACCATGGTTACCTGCAAGGAAACACGTGCTGTCATCATTGCTTTGCACAAAAAGGGCTTCACAGGCAAGTATATTGCTGCTAGTAAGATTGCACCTAAATCAACCATTTATCGGATCATCAAGAACTTCAAGGAGAGAGGTTAAATTGTTGTGAAGAAGGCGTCAGGGCAACCAAGAAAGTCCAGCAAGCGCCAGGACCGTCTCCTAAAGTTGATTCAGCTGCGGGATCGGGGCACCACCAGTGCAGAGCTTGCTCAGGAATGGCAGCAGGCAGGTGTGAGTGCATCTGCACGCACAGTGAGGCGAAGACTTTTGGAGGTGGCCTGGTGTCAAGAAGGGCAGCAAAGAAGCCACTTCTCTCCAGGAAAAACATCAGGGACAGACTGATATTCTGCAAAAGATACAGGGATTGGACTGCTGAGGACTGGGATAAAGTCATTTTCTCTGATGAATCCCCTTTCCGATTGTTTGGGGCATCCGGAAAACACCTTGTCCGGAGAAGACAAGGTGAGCGCTACCATCAGTCCTGTGTCATGCCAACAGTAAAGCATCCTGAGACCATTCATGTGTAGGGTTGCTTCTCAGCCAAGGGAGTGGGCTCACTCACAATTTTGCCTAAGAACACAGCCATGAATAAAGAATGGTACCAACACATCCTCCGAGAGCAACTTCTCCCAACCATCTAAGAACAGTTTGGTGACGACCAATGCCTTTTCCAGCATGATGGAGCACCTTGCTATAAGGCAAAAGTGATAACTAAGTGCCTCTGGGAACAAAACATCGAAATGTTGGGTCCATGGCCAGGAAACTCCCCAGACCTTAATCCCATTGAAAACTTGTGGTCGATCCTCAAGAGGTGGGTGGACAAACAAATACCCACAAATTCTGACAAACTCCAAGCATTGATTATGCAAGAATGGGCTGCCATCAGTCAGGATGTGGCCCAGAAGTTAATTGACA
>NW_028166395.1:0-56868 GCF_964263955.1 Coregonus lavaretus | reverse complement strand
ACGACTGTGGCCTGTTGTCTACCAACGAGTAAGTAGTCTTTACCAGAGATCTCCAACTGTGGCCTTTTCCCTACCAAACCTGTCACAATTGGTACCCTAACACTAGCATTGACTTGTCTACATAATTCAGTAAGTGCTACTTGTTGGGGTAGTTTGACGTGACTTATGCAACATCTCCTGATAATACTATCCTTCTTCTTTTGATTGAAACACACTCATTATTTCAAACAGAAGCGTTATTTGAATCCATAGCCCATAAGTGCTTCTCTTTGCGGTAGTCGTAACTGTTTTACTTAGAGGTCATTTCCTTAGCTCTCTGCTTTCCAGAACATGCTGAATTCTACTTCAACTTGAGCACCTTTCTTTTATCAGGCCACAGAAAGTGCTATTAAGTTGGGGTCTGATTCTGCATTGAATTACAGCAACTACTTTTTAATGTGTCCCTACTTGTACCTACATGTCACAACAGCATCCCTAACAAAAGCATTGACCAGTTATGTGTGCAGTAATTTTTTTGTTGTTGGGGTAGTTGTTAATGGCCACTTGACGAAAAGCATTTTGTGTTGCTTTTCTGAACAGGGGTTTTCTCCTAGCTTCATATTAATGTTACCTTAAAATGGAAGCATACATTTTTTGCTGGATGAATAAGTGCTTCTCTTTGGGGTAGGCTTAACTGTGTTTTGCCACTAGGATCTGCTCTTGAGTGCCAAGAACGACTACATGAACTGCTTTCAAGTGTTGTGTTCTTGTTAAGCATACATTTTTTGCTGGATGAATAAGTGCTTCTCTTTGGGGTAGGCTTAACTGTGTTTTGCCACTAGGATCTGCTCTTGAGTGCCAAGAACGACCACATGAACTGCTTTCAAGTGTTGTGTTCTTGTTAAGTTGGGGTCTGATTCTGCATTGAATTACAGCAACTAATTTTTAATGTGTTGTGGCCTGTTGTCTGCCAAAACAGAAAGTAGTCTTTACCAGAGATCTCCAACTGTGGCCTTTTCCCTACCAAACCTGCCACAATTGGTACCCTAACACTAGCATTGACTTGTCTACATAATTCAGTAAGTGCTACTTGTTGGGGTAGTTTGACGTGACTTATGCAACATCTCCTGATAATACTATCCTTCTTCTTTTGATTGAAACACACTCATTATTTCAAACAGAGGCGTTATTTGAATCCGTAGCGCATAAGTGCTTCTCTTTGTGGTAGTCGTAACTGTTTTACTTAGAGGTCATTTCCTTAGCTCTCTGCTTTCCAGAACATGCTGAATTCTACTTCAACTTGAGCACCTTTCTTTTATCAGGCCACAGAAAGTGCTATTAAGTTGGGGTCTGATTCTGCATTGAATTACAGCAACTACTTTTTAATGTGTCCCTACATGTCACAACAGCAACCGTAACAAAAGCATTGACCGGTTTTGTGTGCAGTAAGTGCTTTTTGTTGGGGTAGCTGTTAATGGCCACTCGACTACAAGCATTTTGTGTTGCTTTTCTGAACAAGTGTTTTCTCCTAGCTTCACATTACAGTTACCTTAAATGGATGCATACATTTTTTGCTGGAAGAATAAGTGCTTCTCTTTGTGGTAGCCTTAACTGTGTTTTGCCACTAGGCTCTGCTCTTGAGTGCCAA
Organism: Coregonus lavaretus; assembly: GCF_964263955.1. Taxonomy (NCBI): domain Eukaryota; kingdom Metazoa; phylum Chordata; class Actinopteri; order Salmoniformes; family Salmonidae; genus Coregonus; species Coregonus lavaretus. Next base: position 55,241 of record NW_028166395.1, on the reverse strand, counting down.
GAATGACCACATAAGCTGCTTTTATGTGTTGTGTGCTTTGTTTGTACCTAATCACACACTTATTTTTCATATCAACAATTAGCTGACCATGTGGAATACGACTCATCAACCTTGAACACCTCAGTCGTAAGCTGCATACTCACATTAGCATGAATACCAATACTTATTTCACAATAGGTGTGGAAGGGGCTTGGCCGCAAATGGCACAGCTATCAGTTGGCGTCCAAGAATATTTAAAATGAGCACGTCCCATGATAGAAAATCACTTTAGTTGGACTCCTTGGAGGACTGCCAACTCAATAAAGGGATTCCAGTAAAGATAGGATTCAAGGAGTAAGCAGTAAGCAGTCTTTACCAGAGCTCTATGACTGTGGCCTGTTGTCTGCCAAACCAGTAAGTAGTCTTTAACAGAGTTCTCCAACTGTGGCCTTTTCCCTACCAAACCTGTCACAATTGGTACCCTAACACTAGCATTGACTTGTCTACATAATTCAGTAAGTGCTACTTGTTGGGGTAGTTTGATGTGACTTATGCAACATCTCCTGATAATACTATCCTTCTTCTTTTGATTGAAACACACTCATTATTTCAAACAGAGGCGTTATTTGAATCCGTAGCGCATAAGTGCTTCTCTTTGCAGTAGTCGTAACTGTTTTACTTAGAGGTCATTTCCTTAGCTCTCTGCTTTCCAGAACATGCTGAATTCTACTTCAACTTGAGCACCTTTCTGTTATCAGGCCACAGAAAGTGCTATTAAGTTGGGGTCTGATTCTGCATTGAATTACAGCATCTACTTTTTAATGTGTCCCTACATGTCACAAAAGCAACCGTAACAAAAGCATTGACCGGTATTGTGCAGTAAGTGCTTTTTGTTGGGGTAGTTGTTAATAGCCACAAGCATTTTGTGTTGCTGAACTGGGGTTTTATACTAGCTTCATATTAAAGTTACCTTAAATGGCATACATTTTTTGCTGGATGAATAAGTGCTATTCTTTGGGGTAGCCTTAACTGTGTTTTGCCACTAGGATCTGCTCTTGAGTGTCAAGAACGACCACATATGCTGCTTTCATTAGTTAGCTTTCATTAGAGGTCATTTCCTTAGCTCTCTGCTTTCCATAACATGCTGAATTCTACTTCAACTTGAGCACCTTTCTTTTATCAGGCCACAGAAAGTGCTATTAAGTTGGGGTCTGATTCTGCATTGAATTACAGCAACTACTTTTTAATGTGTCCCTACTTGTACCTACATGTCACAACAGCATCCCTAACAAAAGCATTGACCAGTTATGTGTGCAGTAATTTTTTTGTTGTTGGGGTAGTTGTTAATGGCCACTTGACGAAAAGCATTTTGTGTTGCTTTTCTGAACAGGGGTTTTCTCCTAGCTTCATATTAATGTTACCTTAAAATGGAAGCATAAATTTTTTGCTGGATGAATAAGTGCTTCTCTTTGGGGTAGGCTTAACTGTGTTTTGCCACTAGGATCTGCTCTTGAGTGCCAAGAACGACTACATGAACTGCTTTCAAGTGTTGTGTTCTTGTTAAGCATACATTTTTTGCTGGATGAATAAGTGCTTCTCTTTGGGGTAGGCTTAACTGTGTTTTGCCACTAGGATCTGCTCTTGAGTGCCAAGAACGACCACATGAACTGCTTTCAAGTGTTGTGTTCTTGTTAAGTTGGGGTCTGATTCTGCATTGAATTACAGCAACTAATTTTTAATGTGTTGTGGCCTGTTGTCTGCCAAAACAGAAAGTAGTCTTTACCAGAGATCTCCAACTGTGGCCTTTTCCCTACCAAACCTGCCACAATTGGTACCCTAACACTAGCATTGACTTGTCTACATAATTCAGTAAGTGCTACTTGTTGGGGTAGTTTGACGTGACTTATGCAACATCTCCTGATAATACTATCCTTCTTCTTTTGATTGAAACACACTCATTATTTCAAACAGAGGCGTTATTTGAATCTGTAGCGCATAAGTGCTTCTCTTTGTGGTAGTCGTAACTGTTTTACTTAGAGGTCATTTCCTTAGCTCTCTGCTTTCCAGAACATGCTGAATTCTACTTCAACTTGAGCACCTTTCTTTTATCAGGCCACAGAAAGTGCTATTAAGTTGGGGTCTGATTCTGCATTGAATTACAGCAACTACTTTTTAATGTGTCCCTACATGTCACAACAGCAACCGTAACAAAAGCATTGACCGGTTTTGTGTGCAGTAAGTGCTTTTTGTTGGGGTAGCTGTTAATGGCCACTCGACTACAAGCATTTTGTGTTGCTTTTCTGAACAAGTGTTTTCTCCTAGCTTCACATTACAGTTACCTTAAATGGATGCATACATTTTTTGCTGGAAGAATAAGTGCTTCTCTTTGTGGTAGCCTTAACTGTGTTTTGCCACTAGGCTCTGCTCTTGAGTGCCAAGAATGACCACATAAGCTGCTTTTATGTGTTGTGTGCTTTGTTTGTACCTAATCACACACTTATTTTTCATATCAACAATTAGCTGACCATGTGGAATACGACTCATCAACCTTGAACACCTCAGTCGTAAGCTGCATACTCACATTAGCATGAATACCAATACTTATTTCACAATAGGTGTGGAAGGGGCTTGGCCGCAAATGGCACAGCTATCAGTTGGCGTCCAAGAATATTTAAAATGAGCACGTCCCATGATAGAAAATCACTTTAGTTGGACTCCTTGGAGGACTGCCAACTCAATAAAGGGATTCCAGTAAAGATAGGATTCAAGGAGTAAGCAGTAAGCAGTCTTTACCAGAGCTCTATGACTGTGGCCTGTTGTCTGCCAAACCAGTAAGTAGTCTTTAACAGAGTTCTCCAACTGTGGCCTTTTCCCTACCAAACCTGTCACAATTGGTACCCTAACAATAGCATTGACTTGTCTACATAATTCAGTAAGTGCTACTTGTTGGGGTAGTTTGACGTGACTTCTGCAACATCTCCTGATAATACTATCCTTCTTCTTTTGATTGAAACACACTCATTATTTCAAACAGAGGCGTTATTTGAATCCGTAGCGCATAAGTGCTTCTCTTTGCAGTAGTCGTAACTGTTTTACTTAGAGGTCATTTCCTTAGCTCTCTGCTTTCCAGAACATGCTGAATTCTACTTCAACTTGAGCACCTTTCTGTTATCAGGCCACAGAAAGTGCTATTAAGTTGGGGTCTGATTCTGCATTGAATTACAGCATCTACTTTTTAATGTGTCCCTACATGTCACAAAAGCAACCGTAACAAAAGCATTGACCGGTATTGTGCAGTAAGTGCTTTTTGTTGGGGTAGTTGTTAATAGCCACAAGCATTTTGTGTTGCTGAACTGGGGTTTTATACTAGCTTCATATTAAAGTTACCTTAAATGGCATACATTTTTTGCTGGATGAATAAGTGCTATTCTTTGGGGTAGCCTTAACTGTGTTTTGCCACTAGGATCTGCTCTTGAGTGTCACGAACGACCACATATGCTGCTTTCATTAGTTAGCTTTCATTAGAGGTCATTTCCTTAGCTCTCTGCTTTCCATAACATGCTGAATTCTACTTCAACTTGAGCACCTTTCTTTTATCAGGCCACAGAAAGTGCTATTAAGTTGGGGTCTGATTCTGCATTGAATTACAGCAACTACTTTTTAATGTGTCCCTACTTGTACCTACATGTCACAACAGCATCCCTAACAAAAGCATTGACCAGTTATGTGTGCAGTAATTTTTTTGTTGTTGGGGTAGTTGTTAATGGCCACTTGACGAAAAGCATTTTGTGTTGCTTTTCTGAACAGGGGTTTTCTCCTAGCTTCATATTAATGTTACCTTAAAATGGAAGCATAAATTTTTTGCTGGATGAATAAGTGCTTCTCTTTGGGGTAGGCTTAACTGTGTTTTGCCACTAGGATCTGCTCTTGAGTGCCAAGAACGACTACATGAACTGCTTTCAAGTGTTGTGTTCTTGTTAAGCATAACTTTTTTGCTGGATGAATAAGTGCTTCTCTTTGGGGTAGGCTTAACTGTGTTTTGCCACTAGGATCTGCTCTTGAGTGCCAAGAACGACCACATGAACTGCTTTCAAGTGTTGTGTTCTTGTTAAGTTGGGGTCTGATTCTGCATTGAATTACAGCAACTAATTTTTAATGTGTTGTGGCCTGTTGTCTGCCAAAACAGAAAGTAGTCTTTACCAGAGATCTCCAACTGTGGCCTTTTCCCTACCAAACCTGCCACAATTGGTACCCTAACACTAGCATTGACTTGTCTACATAATTCAGTAAGTGCTACTTGTTGGGGTAGTTTGACGTGACTTATGCAACATCTCCTGATAATACTATCCTTCTTCTTTTGATTGAAACACACTCATTATTTCAAACAGAGGCGTTATTTGAATCTGTAGCGCATAAGTGCTTCTCTTTGTGGTAGTCGTAACTGTTTTACTTAGAGGTCATTTCCTTAGCTCTCTGCTTTCCAGAACATGCTGAATTCTACTTCAACTTGAGCACCTTTCTTTTATCAGGCCACAGAAAGTGCTATTAAGTTGGGGTCTGATTCTGCATTGAATTACAGCATCTACTTTTTAATGTGTCCCTACATGTCACAAAAGCAACCGTAACAAAAGCATTGACCGGTATTGTGCAGTAAGTGCTTTTTGTTGGGGTAGTTGTTAATAGCCACAAGCATTTTGTGTTGCTGAACTGGGGTTTTATACTAGCTTCATATTAAAGTTACCTTAAATGGCATACATTTTTTGCTGGATGAATAAGTGCTATTCTTTGGGGTAGCCTTAACTGTGTTTTGCCACTAGGATCTGCTCTTGAGTGTCAAGAACGACCACATATGCTGCTTTCATTAGTTGTGTGCATTGTTTGTACCTAATCACACACTTATTTTTTATATCAACAATTAGCTGACAATGTGGAATACAACTCATCAACCTTGAGCACCTCAGTCGTAAGCTTCATACTTACATTAGCATGAAGACCAATACTTATTTCACAATAGGTGTGGAAGGGGCTTGGCCGCAAATGGCACAGCTATCAAGTTGGTGTCCAAGAATATTTAAAATGAGCACGTCCCAGGATAGAAAATCACTTTAGTTGGACTCCTTGGAGGACTGCCAACTCAATAAAGGGATTCCAGTAAAGATAGGATTCAAGGAGTAAGCAGTAAGCAGTTTTTACCAGAGCTCTACGACTGTGGCCTGTTGTCTACCAAACCAGTAAGTAGTCTTTACCAGAGATCTCCAACTGTGGCCTTTTCCCTACCAAACCTGTCACACTTGGTACCCTAACACTAGCATTGACTTGTCTACATAATTCAGTAAGTGCTACTTGTTGGGGTAGTTTGACGTGACTTCTGCAACATCTCCTGATAATACTATCCTTCTTCTTTTGATTGAAACACACTCATTATTTCAAACAGAGGCGTTATTTGAATCCGTAGCGCATAAGTGCTTCTCTTTGCAGTAGTCGTAACTGTTTTACTTAGAGGTAATTTCCTTAGCTCTCTGCTTTCCAGAACATGCTGAATTCTACTTCAACTTGAGCACCTTTCTGTTATCAGGCCACAGAAAGTGCTATTAAGTTGGGGTCTGATTCTGCATTGAATTACAGCATCTACTTTTTAATGTGTCCCTACTTGTCACAAAAGCAACCGTAACAAAAGCATTGACCGGTATTGTGCAGTAAGTGCTTTTTGTTGGGGTAGTTGTTAATAGCCACAAGCATTTTGTGTTGCTGAACTGGGGTTTTATACTAGCTTCATATTAAAGTTACCTTAAATGGCATACATTTTTTGCTGGATGAATAAGTGCTATTCTTTGGGGTAGCCTTAACTGTGTTTTGCCACTAGGATCTGCTCTTGAGTGTCAAGAACGACCACATATGCTGCTTTCATTAGTTAGCTTTCATTAGAGGTCATTTCCTTAGCTCTCTGCTTTCCATAACATGCTGAATTCTACTTCAACTTGAGCACCTTTCTTTTATCAGGCCACAGAAAGTGCTATTAAGTTGGGGTCTGATTCTGCATTGAATTACAGCAACTACTTTTTAATGTGTCCCTACTTGTACCTACTTGTCACAACAGCATCCCTAACAAAAGCATTGACCAGTTATGTGTGCAGTAATTTTTTTGTTGTTGGGGTAGTTGTTAATGGCCACTTGACGAAAAGCATTTTGTGTTGCTTTTCTGAACAGGGGTTTTCTCCTAGCTTCATATTAATGTTACCTTAAAATGGAAGCATAAATTTTTTGCTGGATGAATAAGTGCTTCTCTTTGGGGTAGGCTTAACTGTGTTTTGCCACTAGGATCTGCTCTTGAGTGCCAAGAACGACTACATGAACTGCTTTCAAGTGTTGTGTTCTTGTTAAGCATACATTTTTTGCTGGATGAATAAGTGCTTCTCTTTGGGGTAGGCTTAACTGTGTTTTGCCACTAGGATCTGCTCTTGAGTGCCAAGAACGACCACATGAACTGCTTTCAAGTGTTGTGTTCTTGTTAAGTTGGGGTCTGATTCTGCATTGAATTACAGCAACTACTTTTTAATGTGTTGTGGCCTGTTGTCTGCCAAAACAGAAAGTAGTCTTTACCAGAGATCTCCAACTGTGGCCTTTTCCCTACCAAACCTGCCACAATTGGTACCCTAACACTAGCATTGACTTGTCTACATAATTCAGTAAGTGCTACTTGTTGGGGTAGTTTGACGTGACTTATGCAACATCTCCTGATAATACTATCCTTCTTCTTTTGATTGAAACACACTCATTATTTCAAACAGAGGCGTTATTTGAATCCGTAGCGCATAAGTGCTTCTCTTTGCGGTAGTCGTAACTGTTTTACTTAGAGGTCATTTCCTTAGCTCTCTGCTTTCCAGAACATGCTGAATTCTACTTCAACTTGAGCACCTTTCTTTTATCAGGCCACAGAAAGTGCTATTAAGTTGGGGTCTGATTCTGCATTGAATTACAGCATCTACTTTTTAATGTGTCCCTACATGTCACAAAAGCAACCGTAACAAAAGCATTGACCGGTATTGTGCAGTAAGTGCTTTTTGTTGGGGTAGTTGTTAATAGCCACAAGCATTTTGTGTTGCTGAACTGGGGTTTTATACTAGCTTCATATTAAAGTTACCTTAAATGGCATACATTTTTTGCTGGATGAATAAGTGCTATTCTTTGGGGTAGCCTTAACTGTGTTTTGCCACTAGGCTCTGCTCTTGAGTGCCAAGAACGACCACATAAGCTGCTTTTATGTGTTGTGTGCTTTGTTTGTACCTAATCACACACTTATTTTTCATATCAACAATTAGCTGACCATGTGGAATACGACTCATCAACCTTGAGCACCTCAGTCGTAAGCTGCATACTCACATTAGCATGAATATCAATACTTATTTCACAATAGGTGTGGAAGGGGCTTGGCCGCAAATGGCACAGCTATCAAGTTGGTGTCCAAGAATATTTAAAATGAGCACGTCCCAGGATAGAAAATCACTTTAGTTGGACTCCTTGGAGGACTGCCAACTCAATAAAGGGGATTCAAGGAGTAAGCAGTAAGCAGTTTTTACCAGAGCTCTACGACTGTGGCCTGTTGTCTACCAAACCAGTAAGTAGTCTTTACCAGAGATCTCCAACTGTGGCATTTTCCCTACCAAACCTGTCACAATTGGTACCCTAACACTAGCATTGACTTGTCTACATAATTCAGTAAGTGCTACTTGTTGGGGTAGTTTGACGTGACTTATGCAACATCTCCTGATAATACTATCCTTCTTCTTTTGATTGAAACACACTCATTATTTCAAACAGAGGCGTTATTTGAATCTGTAGCACATAAGTGCTTCTCTTTGTGGTAGTCGTAACTGTTTTACTTAGAGGTCATTTCCTTAGCTCTCTGCTTTCCAGAACATGCTGAATTCTACTTCAACTTGAGCACCTTTCTTTTATCAGGCCACAGAAAGTGCTATTAAGTTGGGGTCTGATTCTGCATTGAATTACAGCATCTACTTTTTAATGTGTCCCTACATGTCACAAAAGCAACCGTAACAAAAGCATTGACCGGTATTGTGCAGTAAGTGCTTTTTGTTGGGGTAGTTGTTAATAGCCACAAGCATTTTGTGTTGCTGAACTGGGGTTTTATACTAGCTTCATATTAAAGTTACCTTAAATGGCATACATTTTTTGCTGGATGAATAAGTGCTATTCTTTGGGGTAGCCTTAACTGTGTTTTGCCACTAGGATCTGCTCTTGAGTGTCAAGAACGACCACATATGCTGCTTTCATTAGTTGTGTGCATTGTTTGTACCTAATCACACACTTATTTTTTATATCAACAATTAGCTGACAATGTGGAATACAACTCATCAACCTTGAGCACCTCAGTCGTAAGCTTCATACTTACATTAGCATGAAGACCAATACTTATTTCACAATAGGTGTGGAAGGGGCTTGGCCGCAAATGGCACAGCTATCAAGTTGGTGTCCAAGAATATTTAAAATGAGCACGTCCCAGGATAGAAAATCACTTTAGTTGGACTCCTTGGAGGACTGCCAACTCAATAAAGGGATTCCAGTAAAGATAGGATTCAAGGAGTAAGCAGTAAGCAGTTTTTACCAGAGCTCTACGACTGTGGCCTGTTGTCTACCAAACCAGTAAGTAGTCTTTACCAGAGATCTCCAACTGTGGCCTTTTCCCTACCAAACCTGTCACACTTGGTACCCTAACACTAGCATTGACTTGTCTACATAATTCAGTAAGTGCTACTTGTTGGGGTAGTTTGACGTGACTTCTGCAACATCTCCTGATAATACTATCCTTCTTCTTTTGATTGAAACACACTCATTATTTCAAACAGAGGCGTTATTTGAATCCGTAGCGCATAAGTGCTTCTCTTTGCAGTAGTCGTAACTGTTTTACTTAGAGGTAATTTCCTTAGCTCTCTGCTTTCCAGAACATGCTGAATTCTACTTCAACTTGAGCACCTTTCTGTTATCAGGCCACAGAAAGTGCTATTAAGTTGGGGTCTGATTCTGCATTGAATTACAGCATCTACTTTTTAATGTGTCCCTACTTGTCACAAAAGCAACCGTAACAAAAGCATTGACCGGTATTGTGCAGTAAGTGCTTTTTGTTGGGGTAGTTGTTAATAGCCACAAGCATTTTGTGTTGCTGAACTGGGGTTTTATACTAGCTTCATATTAAAGTTACCTTAAATGGCATACATTTTTTGCTGGATGAATAAGTGCTATTCTTTGGGGTAGCCTTAACTGTGTTTTGCCACTAGGATCTGCTCTTGAGTGTCAAGAACGACCACATATGCTGCTTTCATTAGTTAGCTTTCATTAGAGGTCATTTCCTTAGCTCTCTGCTTTCCATAACATGCTGAATTCTACTTCAACTTGAGCACCTTTCTTTTATCAGGCCACAGAAAGTGCTATTAAGTTGGGGTCTGATTCTGCATTGAATTACAGCAACTACTTTTTAATGTGTCCCTACTTGTACCTACTTGTCACAACAGCATCCCTAACAAAAGCATTGACCAGTTATGTGTGCAGTAATTTTTTTGTTGTTGGGGTAGTTGTTAATGGCCACTTGACGAAAAGCATTTTGTGTTGCTTTTCTGAACAGGGGTTTTCTCCTAGCTTCATATTAATGTTACCTTAAAATGGAAGCATAAATTTTTTGCTGGATGAATAAGTGCTTCTCTTTGGGGTAGGCTTAACTGTGTTTTGCCACTAGGATCTGCTCTTGAGTGCCAAGAACGACTACATGAACTGCTTTCAAGTGTTGTGTTCTTGTTAAGCATACATTTTTTGCTGGATGAATAAGTGCTTCTCTTTGGGGTAGGCTTAACTGTGTTTTGCCACTAGGATCTGCTCTTGAGTGCCAAGAACGACCACATGAACTGCTTTCAAGTGTTGTGTTCTTGTTAAGTTGGGGTCTGATTCTGCATTGAATTACAGCAACTACTTTTTAATGTGTTGTGGCCTGTTGTCTGCCAAAACAGAAAGTAGTCTTTACCAGAGATCTCCAACTGTGGCCTTTTCCCTACCAAACCTGCCACAATTGGTACCCTAACACTAGCATTGACTTGTCTACATAATTCAGTAAGTGCTACTTGTTGGGGTAGTTTGACGTGACTTATGCAACATCTCCTGATAATACTATCCTTCTTCTTTTGATTGAAACACACTCATTATTTCAAACAGAGGCGTTATTTGAATCCGTAGCGCATAAGTGCTTCTCTTTGCGGTAGTCGTAACTGTTTTACTTAGAGGTCATTTCCTTAGCTCTCTGCTTTCCAGAACATGCTGAATTCTACTTCAACTTGAGCACCTTTCTTTTATCAGGCCACAGAAAGTGCTATTAAGTTGGGGTCTGATTCTGCATTGAATTACAGCATCTACTTTTTAATGTGTCCCTACATGTCACAAAAGCAACCGTAACAAAAGCATTGACCGGTATTGTGCAGTAAGTGCTTTTTGTTGGGGTAGTTGTTAATAGCCACAAGCATTTTGTGTTGCTGAACTGGGGTTTTATACTAGCTTCATATTAAAGTTACCTTAAATGGCATACATTTTTTGCTGGATGAATAAGTGCTATTCTTTGGGGTAGCCTTAACTGTGTTTTGCCACTAGGCTCTGCTCTTGAGTGCCAAGAACGACCACATAAGCTGCTTTTATGTGTTGTGTGCTTTGTTTGTACCTAATCACACACTTATTTTTCATATCAACAATTAGCTGACCATGTGGAATACGACTCATCAACCTTGAGCACCTCAGTCGTAAGCTGCATACTCACATTAGCATGAATATCAATACTTATTTCACAATAGGTGTGGAAGGGGCTTGGCCGCAAATGGCACAGCTATCAAGTTGGTGTCCAAGAATATTTAAAATGAGCACGTCCCAGGATAGAAAATCACTTTAGTTGGACTCCTTGGAGGACTGCCAACTCAATAAAGGGGATTCAAGGAGTAAGCAGTAAGCAGTTTTTACCAGAGCTCTACGACTGTGGCCTGTTGTCTACCAAACCAGTAAGTAGTCTTTACCAGAGATCTCCAACTGTGGCATTTTCCCTACCAAACCTGTCACAATTGGTACCCTAACACTAGCATTGACTTGTCTACATAATTCAGTAAGTGCTACTTGTTGGGGTAGTTTGACGTGACTTATGCAACATCTCCTGATAATACTATCCTTCTTCTTTTGATTGAAACACACTCATTATTTCAAACAGAAGCGTTATTTGAATCCATAGCCCATAAGTGCTTCTCTTTGCGGTAGTCGTAACTGTTTTACTTAGAGGTCATTTCCTTAGCTCTCTGCTTTCCAGAACATGCTGAATTCTACTTCAACTTGAGCACCTTTCTGTTATCAGGCCACAGAAAGTGCTATTAAGTTGGGGTCTGATTCTGCATTGAATTACAGCAACTACTTTTTAATGTGTCCCTACTTGTACCTACATGTCACAACAGCAACCCTAACAAAGCATTGACCAGTTATGTGTGCAGTAATTTTTTTTGTTGGGGTAGTTGTTAATGGCCACTTGACGACAAGCATTTTGTGTTGCTTTTCTGAACAGGGGTTTTCTCCTAGCTTCATATTAATGTTACCTTAAATGGAAGCATACATTTTTTGCTGGATGAATAAGTGCTTCTCTTTGGGGTAGGCTTAACTGTGATTTGCCACTAGGATCTGCTCTTGAGTGCCAAGAACGACCACATGAACTAACAAACCAGTAAGTAGTCTTTACCGGAGATCTCCAACTGTGGCCTTTTCCCTACCAAACCTGTCACAATTGGTACCCTAACACTAGCATTGACTTGTCTACATAATTCAGTAAGTGCTACTTGTTGGGGTAGTTTGATGTGACTTATGCAACATCTCCTGATAATACTATCCTTCTTCTTTTGATTGAAACACACTCATTACTTCAAACAGAAGTGTTATTTGAATCCACAGCGCATAAGTGCTTCTCTTTGCAGTAGTCGTAACTGTTTTACTTAGAGGTCATTTCCTTAGCTCTCTGCTTTCCAGAACATGCTGAATTCTACTTCAACTTGAGCACCTTTCTTTTATCAGGCCACAGAAAGTGCTATTAAGTTGGGGTCTGATTCTGCATTGAATTACAGCATCTACTTTTTAATGTTTCCCTACATGTCACAACAGCAACCGTAACAAAAGCATTGACCGGTTTTGTGTGCAGTAAGTGCTTTTTGTTGGAGTAGCTGTTAATGGCCACTCGACTACAAGCATTTTGTGTTGCTTTTCTGAACAAGTGTTTTCTCCTAGCTTCACGTTACAGTTACCTTAAATGGAAGCATACATTTTTTGCTGGAAGAATAAGTGCTTCTCTTTGGGGTAGCCTTAACTGTGTTTTGCCACTAGGCTCTGCTCTTGAGTGCCAAGAACGACCACATAAGCTGCTTTTATGTGTTGTGTGCTTTGTTTGTACCTAATCACACACTTATTTTTCATATCAACAATTAGCTGACCATGTGGACTACGACTCATCAACCTTGAGCACCTCAGTCGTAAGCTGCATACTCACATTAGCATGAATATCAATACTTATTTCACAATAGGTGTGGAAGGGGCTTGGCCGCAAATGGCACAGCTATCAAGTTGGTGTCCAAGAATATTTAAAATGAGCACGTCCCAGGATAGAAAATCACTTTAGTTGGACTCCTTGGAGGACTGCCAACTCAATAAAGGGGATTCAAGGAGTAAGCAGTAAGCAGTTTTTACCAGAGCTCTATGACTGTGGCCTGTTGTCTACCAAACCAGTAAGTAGTCTTTACCAGAGATCTCCAACTGTGGCCTTTTCCCTACCAAACCTGTCACAATTGGTACCCTAACACTAGCATTGACTTGTCTACATAATTCAGTAAGTGCTACTTGTTGGGGTAGTTTGACGTGACTTATGCAACATCTCCTGATAATACTATCCTTCTTCTTTTGATTGAAACACACTCATTATTTCAAACAGAAGCGTTATTTGAATCCATAGCCCATAAGTGCTTCTCTTTGCGGTAGTCGTAACTGTTTTACTTAGAGGTCATTTCCTTAGCTCTCTGCTTTCCAGAACATGCTGAATTCTACTTCAACTTGAGCACCTTTCTGTTATCAGGCCACAGAAAGTGCTATTAAGTTGGGGTCTGATTCTGCATTGAATTACAGCAACTACTTTTTAATGTGTCCCTACTTGTACCTACATGTCACAACAGCAACCCTAACAAAGCATTGACCAGTTATGTGTGCAGTAATTTTTTTTGTTGGGGTAGTTGTTAATGGCCACTTGACGACAAGCATTTTGTGTTGCTTTTCTGAACAGGGGTTTTCTCCTAGCTTCATATTAATGTTACCTTAAATGGAAGCATACATTTTTTGCTGGATGAATAAGTGCTTCTCTTTGGGGTAGGCTTAACTGTGATTTGCCACTAGGATCTGCTCTTGAGTGCCAAGAACGACCACATGAACTAACAAACCAGTAAGTAGTCTTTACCGGAGATCTCCAACTGTGGCCTTTTCCCTACCAAACCTGTCACAATTGGTACCCTAACACTAGCATTGACTTGTCTACATAATTCAGTAAGTGCTACTTGTTGGGGTAGTTTGATGTGACTTATGCAACATCTCCTGATAATACTATCCTTCTTCTTTTGATTGAAACACACTCATTACTTCAAACAGAAGTGTTATTTGAATCCACAGCGCATAAGTGCTTCTCTTTGCAGTAGTCGTAACTGTTTTACTTAGAGGTCATTTCCTTAGCTCTCTGCTTTCCAGAACATGCTGAATTCTACTTCAACTTGAGCACCTTTCTTTTATCAGGCCACAGAAAGTGCTATTAAGTTGGGGTCTGATTCTGCATTGAATTACAGCATCTACTTTTTAATGTTTCCCTACATGTCACAACAGCAACCGTAACAAAAGCATTGACCGGTTTTGTGTGCAGTAAGTGCTTTTTGTTGGAGTAGCTGTTAATGGCCACTCGACTACAAGCATTTTGTGTTGCTTTTCTGAACAAGTGTTTTCTCCTAGCTTCACGTTACAGTTACCTTAAATGGAAGCATACATTTTTTGCTGGAAGAATAAGTGCTTCTCTTTGGGGTAGCCTTAACTGTGTTTTGCCACTAGGCTCTGCTCTTGAGTGCCAAGAACGACCACATAAGCTGCTTTTATGTGTTGTGTGCTTTGTTTGTACCTAATCACACACTTATTTTTCATATCAACAATTAGCTGACCATGTGGACTACGACTCATCAACCTTGAGCACCTCAGTCGTAAGCTGCATACTCACATTAGCATGAATATCAATACTTATTTCACAATAGGTGTGGAAGGGGCTTGGCCGCAAATGGCACAGCTATCAAGTTGGTGTCCAAAAATATTTAAAATGAGCACGTCCCAGGATAGAAAATCACTTTAGTTGGACTCCTTGGAGGACTGCCAACTCAATAAAGGGGATTCAAGGAGTAAGCAGTAAGCAGTTTTTACCAGAGCTCTATGACTGTGGCCTGTTGTCTACCAAACCAGTAAGTAGTCTTTACCAGAGATCTCCAACTGTGGCCTTTTCCCTACCAAACCTGTCACAATTGGTACCCTAACACTAGCATTGACTTGTCTACATAATTCAGTAAGTGCTACTTGTTGGGGTAGTTTGACGTGACTTATGCAACATCTCCTGATAATACTATCCTTCTTCTTTTGATTGAAACACACTCATTATTTCAAACAGAAGCGTTATTTGAATCCATAGCCCATAAGTGCTTCTCTTTGCGGTAGTCGTAACTGTTTTACTTAGAGGTCATTTCCTTAGCTCTCTGCTTTCCAGAACATGCTGAATTCTACTTCAACTTGAGCACCTTTCTGTTATCAGGCCACAGAAAGTGCTATTAAGTTGGGGTCTGATTCTGCATTGAATTACAGCAACTACTTTTTAATGTGTCCCTACTTGTACCTACATGTCACAACAGCAACCCTAACAAAGCATTGACCAGTTATGTGTGCAGTAATTTTTTTTGTTGGGGTAGTTGTTAATGGCCACTTGACGACAAGCATTTTGTGTTGCTTTTCTGAACAGGGGTTTTCTCCTAGCTTCATATTAATGTTACCTTAAATGGAAGCATACATTTTTTGCTGGATGAATAAGTGCTTCTCTTTGGGGTAGGCTTAACTGTGATTTGCCACTAGGATCTGCTCTTGAGTGCCAAGAACGACCACATGAACTAACAAACCAGTAAGTAGTCTTTACCGGAGATCTCCAACTGTGGCCTTTTCCCTACCAAACCTGTCACAATTGGTACCCTAACACTAGCATTGACTTGTCTACATAATTCAGTAAGTGCTACTTGTTGGGGTAGTTTGATGTGACTTATGCAACATCTCCTGATAATACTATCCTTCTTCTTTTGATTGAAACACACTCATTACTTCAAACAGAAGTGTTATTTGAATCCACAGCGCATAAGTGCTTCTCTTTGCAGTAGTCGTAACTGTTTTACTTAGAGGTCATTTCCTTAGCTCTCTGCTTTCCAGAACATGCTGAATTCTACTTCAACTTGAGCACCTTTCTTTTATCAGGCCACAGAAAGTGCTATTAAGTTGGGGTCTGATTCTGCATTGAATTACAGCATCTACTTTTTAATGTTTCCCTACATGTCACAACAGCAACCGTAACAAAAGCATTGACCGGTTTTGTGTGCAGTAAGTGCTTTTTGTTGGAGTAGCTGTTAATGGCTACTCGACTACAAGCATTTTGTGTTGCTTTTCTGAACAAGTGTTTTCTCCTAGCTTCACGTTACAGTTACCTTAAATGGAAGCATACATTTTTTGCTGGAAGAATAAGTGCTTCTCTTTGGGGTAGCCTTAACTGTGTTTTGCCACTAGGCTCTGCTCTTGAGTGCCAAGAACGACCACATAAGCTGCTTTTATGTGTTGTGTGCTTTGTTTGTACCTAATCACACACTTATTTTTCATATCAACAATTAGCTGACCATGTGGAATACGACTCATCAACCTTGAGCACCTCAGTCGTAAGCTGCATACTCACATTAGCATGAAGACCAATACTTATTTCACAATAGGTGTGGAAGGGGCTTGGCTGCAAATGGCACAGCTATCAGTTGGTGTCCAAGAATATTTAAAATGAGCACGTCCCAGGATAGAAAATCACTTTAGTTGGACTCCTTGGAGGACTGCCAACTCAATAAAGGGGATTCAAGGAGTAAGCAGTAAGCAGTCTTTACCAGAGCTCTACGACTGTGGCCTGTTGTCTGCCAAACCAGTAAGTAGTCTTTACCAGAGATCTCCAACGGTGGCCTTTTCCCTACCAAACTTGTCACAATTGGTACCCTAACACTAGCATTGACTTGTCTACATAATTCAGTAAGTGCTACTTGTTGGGGTAGTTTGACGTGACTTATGCAACATCTCCTGATAATACTATCCTTCTTCTTTTGATTGAAACACACTCATTATTTCAAACAGAAGCGTTATTTGAATCCATAGCCCATAAGTGCTTCTCTTTGCAGTAGTCGTAACTGTTTTACTTAGAGGTCATTTCCTTAGCTCTCTGCTTTCCAGAACATGCTGAATTCTACTTCAACTTGAGCACCTTTCTTTTATCAGGCCACAGAAAGTGCTATTAAGTTGGGGTCTGATTCTGCATTGAATTACAGCATCTACTTTTTAATGTTTCCCTACATGTCACAACAGCAACCGTAACAAAAGCATTGACCGGTTTTGTGTGAAGTAAGTGCTTTTTGTTGGAGTAGCTGTTAATGGCCACTCGACTACAAGCATTTTGTGTTGCTTT
Source organism: Coregonus lavaretus (assembly GCF_964263955.1). Lineage (NCBI taxonomy): Eukaryota > Metazoa > Chordata > Actinopteri > Salmoniformes > Salmonidae > Coregonus > Coregonus lavaretus. The sequence goes on along the minus strand of NW_028166395.1, from coordinate 38,431 downwards.
TCTGAACAAGTGTTTTCTCCTAGCTTCACGTTACAGTTACCTTAAATGGAAGCATACATTTTTTGCTGGAAGAATAAGTGCTTCTCTTTGGGGTAGCCTTAACTGTGTTTTGCCACTAGGCTCTGCTCTTGAGTGCCAAGAACGACCACATAAGCTGCTTTTATGTGTTGTGTGCTTTGTTTGTACCTAATCACACACTTATTTTTCATATCAACAATTAGCTGACCATGTGGAATACGACTCATCAACCTTGAGCACCTCAGTCGTAAGCTGCATACTCACATTAGCATGAATATCAATACTTATTTCACAATAGGTGTGGAAGGGGCTTGGCCGCAAATGGCACAGCTATCAAGTTGGTGTCCAAGAATATTTAAAATGAGCACGTCCCAGGATAGAAAATCACTTTAGTTGGACTCCTTGGAGGACTGCCAACTCAATAAAGGGGATTCAAGGAGTAAGCAGTAAGCAGTTTTTACCAGAGCTCTACGACTGTGGCCTGTTGTCTACCAAACCAGTAAGTAGTCTTTACCAGAGATCTCCAACTGTGGCATTTTCCCTACCAAACCTCTCACAATTGGTACCCTAACACTAGCATTGACTTGTCTACATAATTCAGTAAGTGCTACTTGTTGGGGTAGTTTGACGTGACTTATGCAACATCTCCTGATAATACTATCCTTCTTCTTTTGATTGAAACACACTCATTATTTCAAACAGAAGCGTTATTTGAATCCATAGCCCATAAGTGCTTCTCTTTGCGGTAGTCGTAACTGTTTTACTTAGAGGTCATTTCCTTAGCTCTCTGCTTTCCAGAACATGCTGAATTCTACTTCAACTTGAGCACCTTTCTGTTATCAGGCCACAGAAAGTGCTATTAAGTTGGGGTCTGATTCTGCATTGAATTACAGCAACTACTTTTTAATGTGTCCCTACTTGTACCTACATGTCACAACAGCAACCCTAACAAAGCATTGACCAGTTATGTGTGCAGTAATTTTTTTTGTTGGGGTAGTTGTTAATGGCCACTTGACGACAAGCATTTTGTGTTGCTTTTCTGAACAGGGGTTTTCTCCTAGCTTCATATTAATGTTACCTTAAATGGAAGCATACATTTTTTGCTGGATGAATAAGTGCTTCTCTTTGGGGTAGGCTTAACTGTGATTTGCCACTAGGATCTGCTCTTGAGTGCCAAGAACGACCACATGAACTAACAAACCAGTAAGTAGTCTTTACCGGAGATCTCCAACTGTGGCCTTTTCCCTACCAAACCTGTCACAATTGGTACCCTAACACTAGCATTGACTTGTCTACATAATTCAGTAAGTGCTACTTGTTGGGGTAGTTTGATGTGACTTATGCAACATCTCCTGATAATACTATCCTTCTTCTTTTGATTGAAACACACTCATTACTTCAAACAGAAGTGTTATTTGAATCCACAGCGCATAAGTGCTTCTCTTTGCAGTAGTCGTAACTGTTTTACTTAGAGGTCATTTCCTTAGCTCTCTGCTTTCCAGAACATGCTGAATTCTACTTCAACTTGAGCACCTTTCTTTTATCAGGCCACAGAAAGTGCTATTAAGTTGGGGTCTGATTCTGCATTGAATTACAGCATCTACTTTTTAATGTTTCCCTACATGTCACAACAGCAACCGTAACAAAAGCATTGACAGGTTTTGTGTGCAGTAAGTGCTTTTTGTTGGAGTAGCTGTTAATGGCCACTCGACTACAAGCATTTTGTGTTGCTTTTCTGAACAAGTGTTTTCTCCTAGCTTCACGTTACAGTTACCTTAAATGGAAGCATACATTTTTTGCTGGAAGAATAAGTGCTTCTCTTTGGGGTAGCCTTAACTGTGTTTTGCCACTAGGCTCTGCTCTTGAGTGCCAAGAACGACCACATAAGCTGCTTTTATGTGTTGTGTGCTTTGTTTGTACCTAATCACACACTTATTTTTCATATCAACAATTAGCTGACCATGTGGAATACGACTCATCAACCTTGAGCACCTCAGTCGTAAGCTGCATACTCACATTAGCATGAAGACCAATACTTATTTCACAATAGGTGTGGAAGGGGCTTGGCTGCAAATGGCACAGCTATCAGTTGGTGTCCAAGAATATTTAAAATGAGCACGTCCCAGGATAGAAAATCACTTTAGTTGGACTCCTTGGAGGACTGCCAACTCAATAAAGGGGATTCAAGGAGTAAGCAGTAAGCAGTCTTTACCAGAGCTCTACGACTGTGGCCTGTTGTCTGCCAAACCAGTAAGTAGTCTTTACCAGAGATCTCCAACGGTGGCCTTTTCCCTACCAAACTTGTCACAATTGGTACCCTAACACTAGCATTGACTTGTCTACATAATTCAGTAAGTGCTACTTGTTGGGGTAGTTTGACGTGACTTATGCAACATCTCCTGATAATACTATCCTTCTTCTTTTGATTGAAACACACTCATTATTTCAAACAGAAGCGTTATTTGAATCCATAGCCCATAAGTGCTTCTCTTTGCAGTAGTCGTAACTGTTTTACTTAGAGGTCATTTCCTTAGCTCTCTGCTTTCCAGAACATGCTGAATTCTACTTCAACTTGAGCACCTTTCTTTTATCAGGCCACAGAAAGTGCTATTAAGTTGGGGTCTGATTCTGCATTGAATTACAGCATCTACTTTTTAATGTTTCCCTACATGTCACAACAGCAACCGTAACAAAAGCATTGACCGGTTTTGTGTGAAGTAAGTGCTTTTTGTTGGAGTAGCTGTTAATGGCCACTCGACTACAAGCATTTTGTGTTGCTTTTCTGAACAAGTGTTTTCTCCTAGCTTCACGTTACAGTTACCTTAAATGGAAGCATACATTTTTTGCTGGAAGAATAAGTGCTTCTCTTTGGGGTAGCCTTAACTGTGTTTTGCCACTAGGCTCTGCTCTTGAGTGCCAAGAATGACCACATATGCTGCTTTTATGTGTTGTGTGCATTGTTTCTCCCTAATCACACACTTCTTTTTCATATCAACAATTAGCTGACAATGTGGAATACGACTCATCAACCTTGAGCACCTCAGTCGTAAGCTGCATACTCACATTAGCATGAAGACCAATACTAAATTCACAATAGGTGTGGAAGGGGCTTGGCCGGAAATGGTTCAGCTATCAGTTGGTGTCCAAGAATATTTAAAATGAGCACGTCCCATGATAGAAAATCACTTTATTTGGACTCCTTGGAGGACTGCCAACTCAATAAAGGGGTTCCAGTAAAGATAGGATTCAAGGAGTAAGCAGTAAGCAGTCTTTACCAGAGCTCTACGACTGTGGCCTGTTGTCTGCCAAACCAGTAAGTAGTCTTTACCAGAGATTTCCATCTGTGGCCTTTTCCCTACCAAACCTGTCACACTTGGTACCCTAACACTAGCATTGACTTGTCTACATAATTCAGTAAGTGCTACTTGTTGGGGTAGTTTGACGTGACTTATGCAACATCTCCTGATAATACTATCCTTCTTCTTTTGATTGAAACACACTCATTATTTCAAACAGAAGCGTTATTTGAATCCATAGCCCATAAGTGCTTCTCTTTGCAGTAGTCGTAACTGTTTTACTTAGAGGTCATTTCCTTAGCTCTCTGCTTTCCAGAACATGCTGAATTCTACTTCAACTTGAGCACCTTTCTTTTATCAGGCCACAGAAAGTGCTATTAAGTTGGGGTCTGATTCTGCATTGAATTACAGCAACTACTTTTTAATGTGTCCCTACATGTCACAACAGCAACCGTAACAAAAGCATTGACCGGTATTGTGCAGTAAGTGCTTTTTGTTGGGGTAGCTGTTAATAGCCACAAGCATTTTGTGTTGCTGAACTGGGGTTTTATACTAGCTTCATATTAAAGTTACCTTAAATGGAAGCATACATTTTTTGCTGGATGAATAAGTGCTTCTCTTTGGGGTAGCCTTAACTGTGTTTTGCCACTAGGATCTGCTCTTGAGTGTCAAGAACGACCACATATGCTGCTTTCATGTGTTGTATGCATTGTTTTTACCTAATCACACACTTCTTTTTCATATCAACAATTAGCTGACAATGTGGAATACGACTCATCAACCTTGAGCACCTCAGTCGTAAGCTGCATACTCACATTAGCATGAAGACCAATACTTATTTCACAATAGGTGTGGAAGGGGCTTGGCTGCAAATGGCACAGCTATCAGTTGGTGTCCAAGAATATTTAAAATGAGCACGTCCCAGGATAGAAAATCACTTTAGTTGGACTCCTTGGAGGACTGCCAACTCAATAAAGGGGATTCAAGGAGTAAGCAGTAAGCAGTCTTTACCAGAGCTCTACGACTGTGGCCTGTTGTCTACCAAACCAGTAAGTAGTCTTTACCAGAGATCTCCAACGGTGGCCTTTTCCCTACCAAACTTGTCACAATTGGTACCCTAACACTAGCATTGACTTGTCTACATAATTCAGTAAGTGCTACTTGTTGGGGTAGTTTGACGTGACTTATGCAACATCTCCTGATAATACTATCCTTCTTCTTTTGATTGAAACACACTCATTATTTCAAACAGAAGCGTTATTTGAATCCATAGCCCATAAGTGCTTCTCTTTGCAGTAGTCGTAACTGTTTTACTTAGAGGTCATTTCCTTAGCTCTCTGCTTTCCAGAACATGCTGAATTCTACTTCAACTTGAGCACCTTTCTTTTATCAGGCCACAGAAAGTGCTATTAAGTTGGGGTCTGATTCTGCATTGAATTACAGCATCTACTTTTTAATGTTTCCCTACATGTCACAACAGCAACCGTAACAAAAGCATTGACCGGTTTTGTGTGCAGTAAGTGCTTTTTGTTGGAGTAGCTGTTAATGGCCACTCGACTACAAGCATTTTGTGTTGCTTTTCTGAACAAGTGTTTTCTCCTAGCTTCACGTTACAGTTACCTTAAATGGAAGCATACATTTTTTGCTGGAAGAATAAGTGCTTCTCTTTGGGGTAGCCTTAACTGTGTTTTGCCACTAGGCTCTGCTCTTGAGTGCCAAGAACGACCACATAAGCTGCTTTTATGTGTTGTGTGCTTTGTTTGTACCTAATCACACACTTATTTTTCATATCAACAATTAGCTGACCATGTGGAATACGACTCATCAACCTTGAGCACCTCAGTCGTAAGCTGCATACTCACATTAGCATGAATATCAATACTTATTTCACAATAGGTGTGGAAGGGGCTTGGCCGCAAATGGCACAGCTATCAAGTTGGTGTCCAAGAATATTTAAAATGAGCACGTCCCAGGATAGAAAATCACTTTAGTTGGACTCCTTGGAGGACTGCCAACTCAATAAAGGGGATTCAAGGAGTAAGCAGTAAGCAGTTTTTACCAGAGCTCTACGACTGTGGCCTGTTGTCTACCAAACCAGTAAGTAGTCTTTACCAGAGATCTCCAACTGTGGCCTTTTCCCTACCAAACCTGTCACAATTGGTACCCTAACACTAGCATTGACTTGTCTACATAATTCAGTAAGTGCTACTTGTTGGGGTAGTTTGACGTGACTTATGCAACATCTCCTGATAATACTATCCTTCTTCTTTTGATTGAAACACACTCATTATTTCAAACAGAAGCGTTATTTGAATCCATAGCCCATAAGTGCTTCTCTTTGCGGTAGTCGTAACTGTTTTACTTAGAGGTCATTTCCTTAGCTCTCTGCTTTCCAGAACATGCTGAATTCTACTTCAACTTGAGCACCTTTCTGTTATCAGGCCACAGAAAGTGCTATTAAGTTGGGGTCTGATTCTGCATTGAATTACAGCAACTACTTTTTAATGTGTCCCTACTTGTACCTACATGTCACAACAGCAACCCTAACAAAGCATTGACCAGTTATGTGTGCAGTAATTTTTTTTGTTGGGGTAGTTGTTAATGGCCACTTGACGACAAGCATTTTGTGTTGCTTTTCTGAACAGGGGTTTTCTCCTAGCTTCATATTAATGTTACCTTAAATGGAAGCATACATTTTTTGCTGGATGAATAAGTGCTTCTCTTTGGGGTAGGCTTAACTGTGATTTGCCACTAGGATCTGCTCTTGAGTGCCAAGAACGACCACATGAACTAACAAACCAGTAAGTAGTCTTTACCGGAGATCTCCAACTGTGGCCTTTTCCCTACCAAACCTGTCACAATTGGTACCCTAACACTAGCATTGACTTGTCTACATAATTCAGTAAGTGCTACTTGTTGGGGTAGTTTGACGTGACTTATGCAACATCTCCTGATAATACTTTCCTTCTTATTTTGATTGAAACTCACTCATTATTTCAAACAGAAGCATTATTTGAATCCATAGCGCATAAGTGCTTCTCTTTGCGGTAGTCGTAACTGTTTTACTTAGAGGTCATTTCCTTAGCTCTCTGCTTTCCAGAACATGCTGAATTCTACTTCAACTTGAGCACCTTTCTTTTATCAGGCCACAGAAAGTGCTATTAAGTTGGGGTCCGATTCTGCATTGAATTACAGCAACTACTTTTGAATGTGTCCCTACATGTCACAACAGCAACCCTAACAAATGCATTGACCGGTATTGTGCAGTAAGTGCTTTTTGTTGGGGTAGCTGTTAATAGCCACAAGCATTTTGTGTTGCTGAACTGGGGTTTTATACTAGCTTCACATTAAATGTACCTTAAATTGAAGCATACATTTTTTGCTGGATGAATAAGTGCTTCTGTTTGGGGTAGTTTTTAACTGTGTTTTGCCACTAAGCTGCTTTTATGTGTTGTGTGCTTTGTTTGTACCTAATCACACACTTCTTTTTCATATCAACAATTAGCTGACAATGTGGAATACGACTCATCAACCTTGAGCACCTCAGTCGTAAGCTGCATACTCACATTAGCATGAAGACCAATACTTATTTCACAATAGGTGTGGAAGGGGCTTGGCTGCAAATGGCACAGCTATCAGTTGGTGTCCAAGAATATTTAAAATGAGCATGTCCCAGGATAGAAAATCACTTTAGTTGGACTCCTTGGAGGACTGCCAACTCAATAAAGGCGATTCAAGGAGTAAGCAATAAGCAGTCTTTACCAGAGCTCTACGACTGTGGCCTGTTGTCTGCCAAACCAGTAAGTAGTCTTTACCAGAGATTTCCATCTGTGGCCTTTTCCCTACCAAACCTGTCACACTTGGTACCCTAACACTAGCATTGAATTGTCTACATAATTCAGTAAGTGCTACTTGTTGGGGTAGTTTGACGTGACTTATGCAACATCTCCTGATAATACTATCCTTCTTCTTTTGATTGAAACACACTCATTATTTCAAACAGAAGCGTTATTTGAATCCATAGCCCATAAGTGCTTCTCTTTGCGGTAGTCGTAACTGTTTTACTTAGAGGTCATTTCCTTAGCTCTCTGCTTTCCAGAACATGCTGAATTCTACTTCAACTTGAGCACCTTTCTGTTATCAGGCCACAGAAAGTGCTATTAAGTTGGGGTCTGATTCTGCATTGAATTACAGCAACTACTTTTTAATGTGTCCCTACTTGTACCTACATGTCACAACAGCAACCCTAACAAAGCATTGACCAGTTATGTGTGCAGTAATTTTTTTTGTTGGGGTAGTTGTTAATGGCCACTTGACGACAAGCATTTTGTGTTGCTTTTCTGAACAGGGGTTTTCTCCTAGCTTCATATTAATGTTACCTTAAATGGAAGCATACATTTTTTGCTGGATGAATAAGTGCTTCTCTTTGGGGTAGGCTTAACTGTGATTTGCCACTAGGATCTGCTCTTGAGTGCCAAGAACGACCACATGAACTAACAAACCAGTAAGTAGTCTTTACCGGAGATCTCCAACTGTGGCCTTTTCCCTACCAAACCTGTCACAATTGGTACCCTAACACTAGCATTGACTTGTCTACATAATTCAGTAAGTGCTACTTGTTGGGGTAGTTTGATGTGACTTATGCAACATCTCCTGATAATACTATCCTTCTTCTTTTGATTGAAACACACTCATTACTTCAAACAGAAGTGTTATTTGAATCCACAGCGCATAAGTGCTTCTCTTTGCAGTAGTCGTAACTGTTTTACTTAGAGGTCATTTCCTTAGCTCTCTGCTTTCCAGAACATGCTGAATTCTACTTCAACTTGAGCACCTTTCTTTTATCAGGCCACAGAAAGTGCTATTAAGTTGGGGTCTGATTCTGCATTGAATTACAGCATCTACTTTTTAATGTTTCCCTACATGTCACAACAGCAACCGTAACAAAAGCATTGACCGGTTTTGTGTGCAGTAAGTGCTTTTTGTTGGAGTAGCTGTTAATGGCCACTCGACTACAAGCATTTTGTGTTGCTTTTCTGAACAAGTGTTTTCTCCTAGCTTCACGTTACAGTTACCTTAAATGGAAGCATACATTTTTTGCTGGAAGAATAAGTGCTTCTCTTTGGGGTAGCCTTAACTGTGTTTTGCCACTAGGCTCTGCTCTTGAGTGCCAAGAACGACCACATAAGCTGCTTTTATGTGTTGTGTGCTTTGTTTGTACCTAATCACGCACTTATTTTTCATATCAACAATTAGCTGACCATGTGGAATACGACTCATCAACCTTGAGCACCTCAGTCGTAAGCTGCATACTCACATTAGCATGAATATCAATACTTATTTCACAATAGGTGTGGAAGGGGCTTGGCCGCAAATGGCACAGCTATCAAGTTGGTGTCCAAGAATATTTAAAATGAGCACGTCCCAGGATAGAAAATCACTTTAGTTGGACTCCTTGGAGGACTGCCAACTCAATAAAGGGGATTCAAGGAGTAAGCAGTAAGCAGTTTTTACCAGAGCTCTACGACTGTGGCCTGTTGTCTACCAAACCAGTAAGTAGTCTTTACCAGAGATCTCCAACTGTGGCCTTTTCCCTACCAAACCTGTCACAATTGGTACCCTAACACTAGCATTGACTTGTCTACATAATTCAGTAAGTGCTACTTGTTGGGGTAGTTTGACGTGACTTATGCAACATCTCCTGATAATACTATCCTTCTTCTTTTGATTGAAACACACTCATTATTTCAAACAGAAGCGTTATTTGAATCCATAGCCCATAAGTGCTTCTCTTTGCGGTAGTCGTAACTGTTTTACTTAGAGGTCATTTCCTTAGCTCTCTGCTTTCCAGAACATGCTGAATTCTACTTCAACTTGAGCACCTTTCTGTTATCAGGCCACAGAAAGTGCTATTAAGTTGGGGTCTGATTCTGCATTGAATTACAGCAACTACTTTTTAATGTGTCCCTACTTGTACCTACATGTCACAACAGCAACCCTAACAAAGCATTGACCAGTTATGTGTGCAGTAATTTTTTTTGTTGGGGTAGTTGTTAATGGCCACTTGACGACAAGCATTTTGTGTTGCTTTTCTGAACAGGGGTTTTCTCCTAGCTTCATATTAATGTTACCTTAAATGGAAGCATACATTTTTTGCTGGATGAATAAGTGCTTCTCTTTGGGGTAGGCTTAACTGTGATTTGCCACTAGGATCTGCTCTTGAGTGCCAAGAACGACCACATGAACTAACAAACCAGTAAGTAGTCTTTACCGGAGATCTCCAACTGTGGCCTTTTCCCTACCAAACCTGTCACAATTGGTACCCTAACACTAGCATTGACTTGTCTACATAATTCAGTAAGTGCTACTTGTTGGGGTAGTTTGATGTGACTTATGCAACATCTCCTGATAATACTATCCTTCTTCTTTTGATTGAAACACACTCATTACTTCAAACAGAAGTGTTATTTGAATCCACAGCGCATAAGTGCTTCTCTTTGCAGTAGTCGTAACTGTTTTACTTAGAGGTCATTTCCTTAGCTCTCTGCTTTCCAGAACATGCTGAATTCTACTTCAACTTGAGCACCTTTCTTTTATCAGGCCACAGAAAGTGCTATTAAGTTGGGGTCTGATTCTGCATTGAATTACAGCATCTACTTTTTAATGTTTCCCTACATGTCACAACAGCAACCGTAACAAAAGCATTGACCGGTTTTGTGTGCAGTAAGTGCTTTTTGTTGGAGTAGCTGTTAATGGCCACTCGACTACAAGCATTTTGTGTTGCTTTTCTGAACAAGTGTTTTCTCCTAGCTTCACGTTACAGTTACCTTAAATGGAAGCATACATTTTTTGCTGGAAGAATAAGTGCTTCTCTTTGGGGTAGCCTTAACTGTGTTTTGCCACTAGGCTCTGCTCTTGAGTGCCAAGAACGACCACATAAGCTGCTTTTATGTGTTGTGTGCTTTGTTTGTACCTAATCACACACTTATTTTTCATATCAACAATTAGCTGACCATGTGGAATACGACTCATCAACCTTGAGCACCTCAGTCGTAAGCTGCATACTCACATTAGCATGAATATCAATACTTATTTCACAATAGGTGTGGAAGGGGCTTGGCCGCAAATGGCACAGCTATCAAGTTGGTGTCCAAGAATATTTAAAATGAGCACGTCCCAGGATAGAAAATCACTTTAGTTGGACTCCTTGGAGGACTGCCAACTCAATAAAGGGGATTCAAGGAGTAAGCAGTAAGCAGTTTTTACCAGAGCTCTACGACTGTGGCCTGTTGTCTACCAAACCAGTAAGTAGTCTTTACCAGAGATCTCCAACTGTGGCCTTTTCCCTACCAAACCTGTCACAATTGGTACCCTAACACTAGCATTGACTTGTCTACATAATTCAGTAAGTGCTACTTGTTGGGGTAGTTTGACGTGACTTATGCAACATCTCCTGATAATACTATCCTTCTTCTTTTGATTGAAACACACTCATTATTTCAAACAGAAGCGTTATTTGAATCCATAGCCCATAAGTGCTTCTCTTTGCGGTAGTCGTAACTGTTTTACTTAGAGGTCATTTCCTTAGCTCTCTGCTTTCCAGAACATGCTGAATTCTACTTCAACTTGAGCACCTTTCTGTTATCAGGCCACAGAAAGTGCTATTAAGTTGGGGTCTGATTCTGCATTGAATTACAGCAACTACTTTTTAATGTGTCCCTACTTGTACCTACATGTCACAACAGCAACCCTAACAAAGCATTGACCAGTTATGTGTGCAGTAATTTTTTTTGTTGGGGTAGTTGTTAATGGCCACTTGACGACAAGCATTTTGTGTTGCTTTTCTGAACAGGGGTTTTCTCCTAGCTTCATATTAATGTTACCTTAAATGGAAGCATACATTTTTTGCTGGATGAATAAGTGCTTCTCTTTGGGGTAGGCTTAACTGTGATTTGCCACTAGGATCTGCTCTTGAGTGCCAAGAACGACCACATGAACTAACAAACCAGTAAGTAGTCTTTACCGGAGATCTCCAACTGTGGCCTTTTCCCTACCAAACCTGTCACAATTGGTACCCTAACACTAGCATTGACTTGTCTACATAATTCAGTAAGTGCTACTTGTTGGGGTAGTTTGATGTGACTTATGCAACATCTCCTGATAATACTATCCTTCTTCTTTTGATTGAAACACACTCATTACTTCAAACAGAAGTGTTATTTGAATCCACAGCGCATAAGTGCTTCTCTTTGCAGTAGTCGTAACTGTTTTACTTAGAGGTCATTTCCTTAGCTCTCTGCTTTCCAGAACATGCTGAATTCTACTTCAACTTGAGCACCTTTCTTTTATCAGGCCACAGAAAGTGCTATTAAGTTGGGGTCTGATTCTGCATTGAATTACAGCATCTACTTTTTAATGTTTCCCTACATGTCACAACAGCAACCGTAACAAAAGCATTGACCGGTTTTGTGTGCAGTAAGTGCTTTTTGTTGGAGTAGCTGTTAATGGCTACTCGACTACAAGCATTTTGTGTTGCTTTTCTGAACAAGTGTTTTCTCCTAGCTTCACGTTACAGTTACCTTAAATGGAAGCATACATTTTTTGCTGGAAGAATAAGTGCTTCTCTTTGGGGTAGCCTTAACTGTGTTTTGCCACTAGGCTCTGCTCTTGAGTGCCAAGAACGACCACATAAGCTGCTTTTATGTGTTGTGTGCTTTGTTTGTACCTAATCACACACTTATTTTTCATATCAACAATTAGCTGACCATGTGGAATACGACTCATCAACCTTGAGCACCTCAGTCGTAAGCTGCATACTCACATTAGCATGAAGACCAATACTTATTTCACAATAGGTGTGGAAGGGGCTTGGCTGCAAATGGCACAGCTATCAGTTGGTGTCCAAGAATATTTAAAATGAGCACGTCCCAGGATAGAAAATCACTTTAGTTGGACTCCTTGGAGGACTGCCAACTCAATAAAGGGGATTCAAGGAGTAAGCAGTAAGCAGTCTTTACCAGAGCTCTACGACTGTGGCCTGTTGTCTGCCAAACCAGTAAGTAGTCTTTACCAGAGATCTCCAACGGTGGCCTTTTCCCTACCAAACTTGTCACAATTGGTACCCTAACACTAGCATTGACTTGTCTACATAATTCAGTAAGTGCTACTTGTTGGGGTAGTTTGACGTGACTTATGCAACATCTCCTGATAATACTATCCTTCTTCTTTTGATTGAAACACACTCATTATTTCAAACAGAAGCGTTATTTGAATCCATAGCCCATAAGTGCTTCTCTTTGCAGTAGTCGTAACTGTTTTACTTAGAGGTCATTTCCTTAGCTCTCTGCTTTCCAGAACATGCTGAATTCTACTTCAACTTGAGCACCTTTCTTTTATCAGGCCACAGAAAGTGCTATTAAGTTGGGGTCTGATTCTGCATTGAATTACAGCATCTACTTTTTAATGTTTCCCTACATGTCACAACAGCAACCGTAACAAAAGCATTGACCGGTTTTGTGTGAAGTAAGTGCTTTTTGTTGGAGTAGCTGTTAATGGCCACTCGACTACAAGCATTTTGTGTTGCTTTTCTGAACAAGTGTTTTCTCCTAGCTTCACGTTACAGTTACCTTAAATGGAAGCATACATTTTTTGCTGGAAGAATAAGTGCTTCTCTTTGGGGTAGCCTTAACTGTGTTTTGCCACTAGGCTCTGCTCTTGAGTGCCAAGAACGACCACATAAGCTGCTTTTATGTGTTGTGTGCTTTGTTTGTACCTAATCACACACTTATTTTTCATATCAACAATTAGCTGACCATGTGGAATACGACTCATCAACCTTGAGCACCTCAGTCGTAAGCTGCATACTCACATTAGCATGAATATCAATACTTATTTCACAATAGGTGTGGAAGGGGCTTGGCCGCAAATGGCACAGCTATCAAGTTGGTGTCCAAGAATATTTAAAATGAGCACGTCCCAGGATAGAAAATCACTTTAGTTGGACTCCTTGGAGGACTGCCAACTCAATAAAGGGGATTCAAGGAGTAAGCAGTAAGCAGTTTTTACCAGAGCTCTACGACTGTGGCCTGTTGTCTACCAAACCAGTAAGTAGTCTTTACCAGAGATCTCCAACTGTGGCATTTTCCCTACCAAACCTCTCACAATTGGTACCCTAACACTAGCATTGACTTGTCTACATAATTCAGTAAGTGCTACTTGTTGGGGTAGTTTGACGTGACTTATGCAACATCTCCTGATAATACTATCCTTCTTCTTTTGATTGAAACACACTCATTATTTCAAACAGAAGCGTTATTTGAATCCATAGCCCATAAGTGCTTCTCTTTGCGGTAGTCGTAACTGTTTTACTTAGAGGTCATTTCCTTAGCTCTCTGCTTTCCAGAACATGCTGAATTCTACTTCAACTTGAGCACCTTTCTGTTATCAGGCCACAGAAAGTGCTATTAAGTTGGGGTCTGATTCTGCATTGAATTACAGCAACTACTTTTTAATGTGTCCCTACTTGTACCTACATGTCACAACAGCAACCCTAACAAAGCATTGACCAGTTATGTGTGCAGTAATTTTTTTTGTTGGGGTAGTTGTTAATGGCCACTTGACGACAAGCATTTTGTGTTGCTTTTCTGAACAGGGGTTTTCTCCTAGCTTCATATTAATGTTACCTTAAATGGAAGCATACATTTTTTGCTGGATGAATAAGTGCTTCTCTTTGGGGTAGGCTTAACTGTGATTTGCCACTAGGATCTGCTCTTGAGTGCCAAGAACGACCACATGAACTAACAAACCAGTAAGTAGTCTTTACCGGAGATCTCCAACTGTGGCCTTTTCCCTACCAAACCTGTCACAATTGGTACCCTAACACTAGCATTGACTTGTCTACATAATTCAGTAAGTGCTACTTGTTGGGGTAGTTTGATGTGACTTATGCAACATCTCCTGATAATACTATCCTTCTTCTTTTGATTGAAACACACTCATTACTTCAAACAGAAGTGTTATTTGAATCCACAGCGCATAAGTGCTTCTCTTTGCAGTAGTCGTAACTGTTTTACTTAGAGGTCATTTCCTTAGCTCTCTGCTTTCCAGAACATGCTGAATTCTACTTCAACTTGAGCACCTTTCTTTTATCAGGCCACAGAAAGTGCTATTAAGTTGGGGTCTGATTCTGCATTGAATTACAGCATCTACTTTTTAATGTTTCCCTACATGTCACAACAGCAACCGTAACAAAAGCATTGACAGGTTTTGTGTGCAGTAAGTGCTTTTTGTTGGAGTAGCTGTTAATGGCCACTCGACTACAAGCATTTTGTGTTGCTTTTCTGAACAAGTGTTTTCTCCTAGCTTCACGTTACAGTTACCTTAAATGGAAGCATACATTTTTTGCTGGAAGAATAAGTGCTTCTCTTTGGGGTAGCCTTAACTGTGTTTTGCCACTAGGCTCTGCTCTTGAGTGCCAAGAACGACCACATAAGCTGCTTTTATGTGTTGTGTGCTTTGTTTGTACCTAATCACACACTTATTTTTCATATCAACAATTAGCTGACCATGTGGAATACGACTCATCAACCTTGAGCACCTCAGTCGTAAGCTGCATACTCACATTAGCATGAAGACCAATACTTATTTCACAATAGGTGTGGAAGGGGCTTGGCTGCAAATGGCACAGCTATCAGTTGGTGTCCAAGAATATTTAAAATGAGCACGTCCCAGGATAGAAAATCACTTTAGTTGGACTCCTTGGAGGACTGCCAACTCAATAAAGGGGATTCAAGGAGTAAGCAGTAAGCAGTCTTTACCAGAGCTCTACG
This sequence comes from Coregonus lavaretus, assembly GCF_964263955.1. NCBI lineage: Eukaryota > Metazoa > Chordata > Actinopteri > Salmoniformes > Salmonidae > Coregonus > Coregonus lavaretus. The sequence continues at coordinate 23,289 of NW_028166395.1, read as the reverse complement.
ACTGTGGCCTGTTGTCTGCCAAACCAGTAAGTAGTCTTTACCAGATATCTCCAACGGTGGCCTTTTCCCTACCAAACTTGTCACAATTGGTACCCTAACACTAGCATTGACTTGTCTACATAATTCAGTAAGTGCTACTTGTTGGGGTAGTTTGACGTGACTTATGCAACATCTCCTGATAATACTATCCTTCTTCTTTTGATTGAAACACACTCATTATTTCAAACAGAAGCGTTATTTGAATCCATAGCCCATAAGTGCTTCTCTTTGCAGTAGTCGTAACTGTTTTACTTAGAGGTCATTTCCTTAGCTCTCTGCTTTCCAGAACATGCTGAATTCTACTTCAACTTGAGCACCTTTCTTTTATCAGGCCACAGAAAGTGCTATTAAGTTGGGGTCTGATTCTGCATTGAATTACAGCATCTACTTTTTAATGTTTCCCTACATGTCACAACAGCAACCGTAACAAAAGCATTGACCGGTTTTGTGTGAAGTAAGTGCTTTTTGTTGGAGTAGCTGTTAATGGCCACTCGACTACAAGCATTTTGTGTTGCTTTTCTGAACAAGTGTTTTCTCCTAGCTTCACGTTACAGTTACCTTAAATGGAAGCATACATTTTTTGCTGGAAGAATAAGTGCTTCTCTTTGGGGTAGCCTTAACTGTGTTTTGCCACTAGGCTCTGCTCTTGAGTGCCAAGAATGACCACATATGCTGCTTTTATGTGTTGTGTGCATTGTTTCTCCCTAATCACACACTTCTTTTTCATATCAACAATTAGCTGACAATGTGGAATACGACTCATCAACCTTGAGCACCTCAGTCGTAAGCTGCATACTCACATTAGCATGAAGACCAATACTAAATTCACAATAGGTGTGGAAGGGGCTTGGCCGGAAATGGTTCAGCTATCAGTTGGTGTCCAAGAATATTTAAAATGAGCACGTCCCATGATAGAAAATCACTTTATTTGGACTCCTTGGAGGACTGCCAACTCAATAAAGGGGTTCCAGTAAAGATAGGATTCAAGGAGTAAGCAGTAAGCAGTCTTTACCAGAGCTCTACGACTGTGGCCTGTTGTCTGCCAAACCAGTAAGTAGTCTTTACCAGAGATTTCCATCTGTGGCCTTTTCCCTACCAAACCTGTCACACTTGGTACCCTAACACTAGCATTGACTTGTCTACATAATTCAGTAAGTGCTACTTGTTGGGGTAGTTTGACGTGACTTATGCAACATCTCCTGATAATACTATCCTTCTTCTTTTGATTGAAACACACTCATTATTTCAAACAGAAGCGTTATTTGAATCCATAGCCCATAAGTGCTTCTCTTTGCAGTAGTCGTAACTGTTTTACTTCGAGGTCATTTCCTTAGCTCTCTGCTTTCCAGAACATGCTGAATTCTACTTCAACTTGAGCACCTTTCTTTTATCAGGCCACAGAAAGTGCTATTAAGTTGGGGTCTGATTCTGCATTGAATTACAGCAACTACTTTTTAATGTGTCCCTACTTGTACCTACATGTCACAACAGCAACCCTAACAAAGCATTGACCAGTTATGTGTGCAGTAATTTTTTTTGTTGGGGTAGTTGTTAATGGCCACTTGACGACAAGCATTTTGTGTTGCTTTTCTGAACAGGGGTTTTCTCCTAGCTTCATATTAATGTTACCTTAAATGGAAGCATACATTTTTTGCTGGATGAATAAGTGCTTCTCTTTGGGGTAGGCTTAACTGTGATTTGCCACTAGGATCTGCTCTTGAGTGCCAAGAACGACCACATGAACTAACAAACCAGTAAGTAGTCTTTACCGGAGATCTCCAACTGTGGCCTTTTCCCTACCAAACCTGTCACAATTGGTACCCTAACACTAGCATTGACTTGTCTACATAATTCAGTAAGTGCTACTTGTTGGGGTAGTTTGATGTGACTTATGCAACATCTCCTGATAATACTATCCTTCTTCTTTTGATTGAAACACACTCATTACTTCAAACAGAAGTGTTATTTGAATCCACAGCGCATAAGTGCTTCTCTTTGCAGTAGTCGTAACTGTTTTACTTAGAGGTCATTTCCTTAGCTCTCTGCTTTCCAGAACATGCTGAATTCTACTTCAACTTGAGCACCTTTCTTTTATCAGGCCACAGAAAGTGCTATTAAGTTGGGGTCTGATTCTGCATTGAATTACAGCAACTACTTTTTAATGTGTCCCTACATGTCACAACAGCAACCGTAACAAAAGCATTGACCGGTATTGTGCAGTAAGTGCTTTTTGTTGGGGTAGCTGTTAATAGCCACAAGCATTTTGTGTTGCTGAACTGGGGTTTTATACTAGCTTCATATTAAAGTTACCTTAAATGGAAGCATACATTTTTTGCTGGATGAATAAGTGCTTCTCTTTGGGGTAGCCTTAACTGTGTTTTGCCACTAGGATCTGCTCTTGAGTGTCAAGAACGACCACATATGCTGCTTTCATGTGTTGTATGCATTGTTTTTACCTAATCACACACTTCTTTTTCATATCAACAATTAGCTGACAATGTGGAATACGACTCATCAACCTTGAGCACCTCAGTCGTAAGCTGCATACTCACATTAGCATGAAGACCAATACTTATTTCACAATAGGTGTGGAAGGGGCTTGGCTGCAAATGGCACAGCTATCAGTTGGTGTCCAAGAATATTTAAAATGAGCACGTCCCAGGATAGAAAATCACTTTAGTTGGACTCCTTGGAGGACTGCCAACTCAATAAAGGGGATTCAAGGAGTAAGCAGTAAGCAGTCTTTACCAGAGCTCTACGACTGTGGCCTGTTGTCTACCAAACCAGTAAGTAGTCTTTACCAGAGATCTCCAACGGTGGCCTTTTCCCTACCAAACTTGTCACAATTGGTACCCTAACACTAGCATTGACTTGTCTACATAATTCAGTAAGTGCTACTTGTTGGGGTAGTTTGACGTGACTTATGCAACATCTCCTGATAATACTATCCTTCTTCTTTTGATTGAAACACACTCATTATTTCAAACAGAAGCGTTATTTGAATCCATAGCCCATAAGTGCTTCTCTTTGCAGTAGTCGTAACTGTTTTACTTAGAGGTCATTTCCTTAGCTCTCTGCTTTCCAGAACATGCTGAATTCTACTTCAACTTGAGCACCTTTCTTTTATCAGGCCACAGAAAGTGCTATTAAGTTGGGGTCTGATTCTGCATTGAATTACAGCATCTACTTTTTAATGTTTCCCTACATGTCACAACAGCAACCGTAACAAAAGCATTGACCGGTTTTGTGTGCAGTAAGTGCTTTTTGTTGGAGTAGCTGTTAATGGCCACTCGACTACAAGCATTTTGTGTTGCTTTTCTGAACAAGTGTTTTCTCCTAGCTTCACGTTACAGTTACCTTAAATGGAAGCATACATTTTTTGCTGGAAGAATAAGTGCTTCTCTTTGGGGTAGCCTTAACTGTGTTTTGCCACTAGGCTCTGCTCTTGAGTGCCAAGAACGACCACATAAGCTGCTTTTATGTGTTGTGTGCTTTGTTTGTACCTAATCACACACTTATTTTTCATATCAACAATTAGCTGACCATGTGGAATACGACTCATCAACCTTGAGCACCTCAGTCGTAAGCTGCATACTCACATTAGCATGAATATCAATACTTATTTCACAATAGGTGTGGAAGGGGCTTGGCCGCAAATGGCACAGCTATCAAGTTGGTGTCCAAGAATATTTAAAATGAGCACGTCCCAGGATAGAAAATCACTTTAGTTGGACTCCTTGGAGGACTGCCAACTCAATAAAGGGGATTCAAGGAGTAAGCAGTAAGCAGTTTTTACCAGAGCTCTACGACTGTGGCCTGTTGTCTACCAAACCAGTAAGTAGTCTTTACCAGAGATCTCCAACTGTGGCCTTTTCCCTACCAAACCTGTCACAATTGGTACCCTAACACTAGCATTGACTTGTCTACATAATTCAGTAAGTGCTACTTGTTGGGGTAGTTTGACGTGACTTATGCAACATCTCCTGATAATACTATCCTTCTTCTTTTGATTGAAACACACTCATTATTTCAAACAGAAGCGTTATTTGAATCCATAGCCCATAAGTGCTTCTCTTTGCGGTAGTCGTAACTGTTTTACTTAGAGGTCATTTCCTTAGCTCTCTGCTTTCCAGAACATGCTGAATTCTACTTCAACTTGAGCACCTTTCTGTTATCAGGCCACAGAAAGTGCTATTAAGTTGGGGTCTGATTCTGCATTGAATTACAGCAACTACTTTTTAATGTGTCCCTACTTGTACCTACATGTCACAACAGCAACCCTAACAAAGCATTGACCAGTTATGTGTGCAGTAATTTTTTTTGTTGGGGTAGTTGTTAATGGCCACTTGACGACAAGCATTTTGTGTTGCTTTTCTGAACAGGGGTTTTCTCCTAGCTTCATATTAATGTTACCTTAAATGGAAGCATACATTTTTTGCTGGATGAATAAGTGCTTCTCTTTGGGGTAGGCTTAACTGTGATTTGCCACTAGGATCTGCTCTTGAGTGCCAAGAACGACCACATGAACTAACAAACCAGTAAGTAGTCTTTACCGGAGATCTCCAACTGTGGCCTTTTCCCTACCAAACCTGTCACAATTGGTACCCTAACACTAGCATTGACTTGTCTACATAATTCAGTAAGTGCTACTTGTTGGGGTAGTTTGACGTGACTTATGCAACATCTCCTGATAATACTTTCCTTCTTATTTTGATTGAAACTCACTCATTATTTCAAACAGAAGCATTATTTGAATCCATAGCGCATAAGTGCTTCTCTTTGCGGTAGTCGTAACTGTTTTACTTAGAGGTCATTTCCTTAGCTCTCTGCTTTCCAGAACATGCTGAATTCTACTTCAACTTGAGCACCTTTCTTTTATCAGGCCACAGAAAGTGCTATTAAGTTGGGGTCCGATTCTGCATTGAATTACAGCAACTACTTTTGAATGTGTCCCTACATGTCACAACAGCAACCCTAACAAATGCATTGACCGGTATTGTGCAGTAAGTGCTTTTTGTTGGGGTAGCTGTTAATAGCCACAAGCATTTTGTGTTGCTGAACTGGGGTTTTATACTAGCTTCACATTAAATGTACCTTAAATTGAAGCATACATTTTTTGCTGGATGAATAAGTGCTTCTGTTTGGGGTAGTTTTTAACTGTGTTTTGCCACTAAGCTGCTTTTATGTGTTGTGTGCTTTGTTTGTACCTAATCACACACTTCTTTTTCATATCAACAATTAGCTGACAATGTGGAATACGACTCATCAACCTCAGTCGTAAGCTGCATACTCACATTAGCATGAAGACCAATACTTATTTCACAATAGGTGTGGAAGGGGCTTGGCTGCAAATGGCACAGCTATCAGTTGGTGTCCAAGAATATTTAAAATGAGCATGTCCCAGGATAGAAAATCACTTTAGTTGGACTCCTTGGAGGACTGCCAACTCAATAAAGGCGATTCAAGGAGTAAGCAATAAGCAGTCTTTACCAGAGCTCTACGACTGTGGCCTGTTGTCTGCCAAACCAGTAAGTAGTCTTTACCAGAGATTTCCATCTGTGGCCTTTTCCCTACCAAACCTGTCACACTTGGTACCCTAACACTAGCATTGAATTGTCTACATAATTCAGTAAGTGCTACTTGTTGGGGTAGTTTGACGTGACTTATGCAACATCTCCTGATAATACTATCCTTCTTCTTTTGATTGAAACACACTCATTATTTCAAACAGAAGCGTTATTTGAATCCATAGCCCATAAGTGCTTCTCTTTGCGGTAGTCGTAACTGTTTTACTTAGAGGTCATTTCCTTAGCTCTCTGCTTTCCAGAACATGCTGAATTCTACTTCAACTTGAGCACCTTTCTGTTATCAGGCCACAGAAAGTGCTATTAAGTTGGGGTCTGATTCTGCATTGAATTACAGCAACTACTTTTTAATGTGTCCCTACTTGTACCTACATGTCACAACAGCAACCCTAACAAAGCATTGACCAGTTATGTGTGCAGTAATTTTTTTTGTTGGGGTAGTTGTTAATGGCCACTTGACGACAAGCATTTTGTGTTGCTTTTCTGAACAGGGGTTTTCTCCTAGCTTCATATTAATGTTACCTTAAATGGAAGCATACATTTTTTGCTGGATGAATAAGTGCTTCTCTTTGGGGTAGGCTTAACTGTGATTTGCCACTAGGATCTGCTCTTGAGTGCCAAGAACGACCACATGAACTAACAAACCAGTAAGTAGTCTTTACCGGAGATCTCCAACTGTGGCCTTTTCCTACCAAACCTGTCACAATTGGTACCCTAACACTAGCATTGACTTGTCTACATAATTCAGTAAGTGCTACTTGTTGGGGTAGTTTGATGTGACTTATGCAACATCTCCTGATAATACTATCCTTCTTCTTTTGATTGAAACACACTCATTACTTCAAACAGAAGTGTTATTTGAATCCACAGCGCATAAGTGCTTCTCTTTGCAGTAGTCGTAACTGTTTTACTTAGAGGTCATTTCCTTAGCTCTCTGCTTTCCAGAACATGCTGAATTCTACTTCAACTTGAGCACCTTTCTTTTATCAGGCCACAGAAAGTGCTATTAAGTTGGGGTCTGATTCTGCATTGAATTACAGCATCTACTTTTTAATGTTTCCCTACATGTCACAACAGCAACCGTAACAAAAGCATTGACCGGTTTTGTGTGCAGTAAGTGCTTTTTGTTGGAGTAGCTGTTAATGGCCACTCGACTACAAGCATTTTGTGTTGCTTTTCTGAACAAGTGTTTTCTCCTAGCTTCACGTTACAGTTACCTTAAATGGAAGCATACATTTTTTGCTGGAAGAATAAGTGCTTCTCTTTGGGGTAGCCTTAACTGTGTTTTGCCACTAGGCTCTGCTCTTGAGTGCCAAGAACGACCACATAAGCTGCTTTTATGTGTTGTGTGCTTTGTTTGTACCTAATCACACACTTATTTTTCATATCAACAATTAGCTGACCATGTGGACTACGACTCATCAACCTTGAGCACCTCAGTCGTAAGCTGCATACTCACATTAGCATGAATATCAATACTTATTTCACAATAGGTGTGGAAGGGGCTTGGCCGCAAATGGCACAGCTATCAAGTTGGTGTCCAAAAATATTTAAAATGAGCACGTCCCAGGATAGAAAATCACTTTAGTTGGACTCCTTGGAGGACTGCCAACTCAATAAAGGGGATTCAAGGAGTAAGCAGTAAGCAGTTTTTACCAGAGCTCTATGACTGTGGCCTGTTGTCTACCAAACCAGTAAGTAGTCTTTACCAGAGATCTCCAACTGTGGCCTTTTCCCTACCAAACCTGTCACAATTGGTACCCTAACACTAGCATTGACTTGTCTACATAATTCAGTAAGTGCTACTTGTTGGGGTAGTTTGACGTGACTTATGCAACATCTCCTGATAATACTATCCTTCTTCTTTTGATTGAAACACACTCATTATTTCAAACAGAAGCGTTATTTGAATCCATAGCCCATAAGTGCTTCTCTTTGCGGTAGTCGTAACTGTTTTACTTAGAGGTCATTTCCTTAGCTCTCTGCTTTCCAGAACATGCTGAATTCTACTTCAACTTGAGCACCTTTCTGTTATCAGGCCACAGAAAGTGCTATTAAGTTGGGGTCTGATTCTGCATTGAATTACAGCAACTACTTTTTAACGTGTCCCTACTTGTACCTACATGTCACAACAGCAACCCTAACAAAGCATTGACCAGTTATGTGTGCAGTAATTTTTTTTGTTGGGGTAGTTGTTAATGGCCACTTGACGACAAGCATTTTGTGTTGCTTTTCTGAACAGGGGTTTTCTCCTAGCTTCATATTAATGTTACCTTAAATGGAAGCATACATTTTTTGCTGGATGAATAAGTGCTTCTCTTTGGGGTAGGCTTAACTGTGATTTGCCACTAGGATCTGCTCTTGAGTGCCAAGAACGACCACATGAACTAACAAACCAGTAAGTAGTCTTTACCGGAGATCTCCAACTGTGGCCTTTTCCCTACCAAACCTGTCACAATTGGTACCCTAACACTAGCATTGACTTGTCTACATAATTCAGTAAGTGCTACTTGTTGGGGTAGTTTGATGTGACTTATGCAACATCTCCTGATAATACTATCCTTCTTCTTTTGATTGAAACACACTCATTACTTCAAACAGAAGTGTTATTTGAATCCACAGCGCATAAGTGCTTCTCTTTGCAGTAGTCGTAACTGTTTTACTTAGAGGTCATTTCCTTAGCTCTCTGCTTTCCAGAACATGCTGAATTCTACTTCAACTTGAGCACCTTTCTTTTATCAGGCCACAGAAAGTGCTATTAAGTTGGGGTCTGATTCTGCATTGAATTACAGCATCTACTTTTTAATGTTTCCCTACATGTCACAACAGCAACCGTAACAAAAGCATTGACCGGTTTTGTGTGAAGTAAGTGCTTTTTGTTGGAGTAGCTGTTAATGGCCACTCGACTACAAGCATTTTGTGTTGCTTTTCTGAACAAGTGTTTTCTCCTAGCTTCATGTTACAGTTACCTTAAATGGAAGCATACATTTTTTGCTGGAAGAATAAGTGCTTCTCTTTGGGGTAGCCTTAACTGTGTTTTGCCACTAGGCTCTGCTCTTGAGTGCCAAGAACGACCACATAAGCTGCTTTTATGTGTTGTGTGCTTTGTTTGTACCTAATCACACACTTATTTTTCATATCAACAATTAGCTGACCATGTGGAATACGACTCATCAACCTTGAGCACCTCAGTCGTAAGCTGCATACTCACATTAGCATGAATATCAATACTTATTTCACAATAGGTGTGGAAGGGGCTTGGCCGCAAATGGCACAGCTATCAAGTTGGTGTCCAAGAATATTTAAAATGAGCACGTCCCAGGATAGAAAATCACTTTAGTTGGACTCCTTGGAGGACTGCCAACTCAATAAAGGGGATTCAAGGAGTAAGCAGTAAGCAGTTTTTACCAGAGCTCTACGACTGTGGCCTGTTGTCTACCAAACCAGTAAGTAGTCTTTACCAGAGATCTCCAACTGTGGCATTTTCCCTACCAAACCTGTCACAATTGGTACCCTAACACTAGCATTGACTTGTCTACATAATTCAGTAAGTGCTACTTGTTGGGGTAGTTTGATGTGACTTATGCAACATCTCCTGATAATACTATCCTTCTTCTTTTGATTGAAACACACTCATTACTTCAAACAGAAGTGTTATTTGAATCCACAGCGCATAAGTGCTTCTCTTTGCAGTAGTCGTAACTGTTTTACTTAGAGGTCATTTCCTTAGCTCTCTGCTTTCCAGAACATGCTGAATTCTACTTCAACTTGAGCACCTTTCTTTTATCAGGCCACAGAAAGTGCTATTAAGTTGGGGTCTGATTCTGCATTGAATTACAGCATCTACTTTTTAATGTTTCCCTACATGTCACAACAGCAACCGTAACAAAAGCATTGACCGGTTTTGTGTGCAGTAAGTGCTTTTTGTTGGAGTAGCTGTTAATGGCCACTCGACTACAAGCATTTTGTGTTGCTTTTCTGAACAAGTGTTTTCTCCTAGCTCCACGTTACAGTTACCTTAAATGGAAGCATACATTTTTTGCTGGAAGAATAAGTGCTTCTCTTTGGGGTAGCCTTAACTGTGTTTTGCCACTAGGCTCTGCTCTTGAGTGCCAAGAACGACCACATAAGCTGCTTTTATGTGTTGTGTGCTTTGTTTGTACCTAATCACACACTTATTTTTCATATCAACAATTAGCTGACCATGTGGAATACGACTCATCAACCTTGAGCACCTCAGTCGTAAGCTGCATACTCACATTAGCATGAATATCAATACTTATTTCACAATAGGTGTGGAAGGGGCTTGGCCGCAAATGGCACAGCTATCAAGTTGGTGTCCAAGAATATTTAAAATGAGCACGTCCCAGGATAGAAAATCACTTTAGTTGGACTCCTTGGAGGACTGCCAACTCAATAAAGGGATTCCAGTAAAGATAGGATTCAAGGAGTAAGCAGTAAGCAGTTTTTACCAGAGCTCTACGACTGTGGCCTGTTGTCTACCAAACCAGTATGTAGTCTTTACCAGAGATCTCCAACTGTGGCCTTTTCCCTACCAAACCTGTCACACTTGGTACCCTAACACTAGCATTGACTTGTCTACATAATTCAGTAAGTGCTACTTGTTGGGGTAGTTTGACGTGACTTCTGCAACATCTCCTGATAATACTATCCTTCTTCTTTTGATTGAAACACACTCATTATTTCAAACAGAGGCGTTATTTGAATCCGTAGCGCATAAGTGCTTCTCTTTGCAGTAGTCGTAACTGTTTTACTTAGAGGTCATTTCCTTAGCTCTCTGCTTTCCAGAACATGCTGAATTCTACTTCAACTTGAGCACCTTTCTGTTATCAGGCCACAGAAAGTGCTATTAAGTTGGGGTCTGATTCTGCATTGAATTACAGCATCTACTTTTTAATGTGTCCCTACATGTCACAAAAGCAACCGTAACAAAAGCATTGACCGGTATTGTGCAGTAAGTGCTTTTTGTTGGGGTAGTTGTTAATAGCCACAAGCATTTTGTGTTGCTGAACTGGGGTTTTATACTAGCTTCATATTAAAGTTACCTTAAATGGCATACATTTTTTGCTGGATGAATAAGTGCTATTCTTTGGGGTAGCCTTAACTGTGTTTTGCCACTAGGATCTGCTCTTGAGTGTCAAGAACGACCACATATGCTGCTTTCATTAGTTAGCTTTCATTAGAGGTCATTTCCTTAGCTCTCTGCTTTCCATAACATGCTGAATTCTACTTCAACTTGAGCACCTTTCTTTTATCAGGCCACAGAAAGTGCTATTAAGTTGGGGTCTGATTCTGCATTGAATTACAGCAACTACTTTTTAATGTGTCCCTACTTGTACCTACATGTCACAACAGCATCCCTAACAAAAGCATTGACCAGTTATGTGTGCAGTAATTTTTTTGTTGTTGGGGTAGTTGTTAATGGCCACTTGACGAAAAGCATTTTGTGTTGCTTTTCTGAACAGGGGTTTTCTCCTAGCTTCATATTAATGTTACCTTAAAATGGAAGCATAAATTTTTTGCTGGATGAATAAGTGCTTCTCTTTGGGGTAGGCTTAACTGTGTTTTGCCACTAGGATCTGCTCTTGAGTGCCAAGAACGACTACATGAACTGCTTTCAAGTGTTGTGTTCTTGTTAAGCATAAATTTTTTGCTGGATGAATAAGTGCTTCTCTTTGGGGTAGGCTTAACTGTGTTTTGCCACTAGGATCTGCTCTTGAGTGCCAAGAACGACCACATGAACTGCTTTCAAGTGTTGTGTTCTTGTTAAGTTGGGGTCTGATTCTGCATTGAATTACAGCAACTACTTTTTAATGTGTTGTGGCCTGTTGTCTGCCAAAACAGAAAGTAGTCTTTACCAGAGATCTCCAACTGTGGCCTTTTCCCTACCAAACCTGCCACAATTGGTACCCTAACACTAGCATTGACTTGTCTACATAATTCAGTAAGTGCTACTTGTTGGGGTAGTTTGACGTGACTTATGCAACATCTCCTGATAATACTATCCTTCTTCTTTTGATTGAAACACACTCATTATTTCAAACAGAGGCGTTATTTGAATCCGTAGCGCATAAGTGCTTCTCTTTGCGGTAGTCGTAACTGTTTTACTTAGAGGTCATTTCCTTAGCTCTCTGCTTTCCAGAACATGCTGAATTCTACTTCAACTTGAGCACCTTTCTTTTATCAGGCCACAGAAAGTGCTATTAAGTTGGGGTCTGATTCTGCATTGAATTACAGCATCTACTTTTTAATGTGTCCCTACATGTCACAAAAGCAACCGTAACAAAAGCATTGACCGGTATTGTGCAGTAAGTGCTTTTTGTTGGGGTAGTTGTTAATAGCCACAAGCATTTTGTGTTGCTGAACTGGGGTTTTATACTAGCTTCATATTAAAGTTACCTTAAATGGCATACATTTTTTGCTGGATGAATAAGTGCTATTCTTTGGGGTAGCCTTAACTGTGTTTTGCCACTAGGATCTGCTCTTGAGTGTCAAGAACGACCACATATGCTGCTTTCATTAGTTGTGTGCATTGTTTGTACCTAATCACACACTTATTTTTTATATCAACAATTAGCTGACAATGTGGAATACAACTCATCAACCTTGAGCACCTCAGTCGTAAGCTTCATACTTACATTAGCATGAAGACCAATACTTATTTCACAATAGGTGTGGAAGGGGCTTGGCCGCAAATGGCACAGCTATCAAGTTGGTGTCCAAGAATATTTAAAATGAGCACGTCCCAGGATAGAAAATCACTTTAGTTGGACTCCTTGGAGGACTGCCAACTCAATAAAGGGATTCCAGTAAAGATAGGATTCAAGGAGTAAGCAGTAAGCAGTTTTTACCAGAGCTCTACGACTGTGGCCTGTTGTCTACCAAACCAGTAAGTAGTCTTTACCAGAGATCTCCAACTGTGGCCTTTTCCCTACCAAACCTGTCACACTTGGTACCCTAACACTAGCATTGACTTGTCTACATAATTCAGTAAGTGCTACTTGTTGGGGTAGTTTGACGTGACTTCTGCAACATCTCCTGATAATACTATCCTTCTTCTTTTGATTGAAACACACTCATTATTTCAAACAGAGGCGTTATTTGAATCCGTAGCGCATAAGTGCTTCTCTTTGCAGTAGTCGTAACTGTTTTACTTAGAGGTAATTTCCTTAGCTCTCTGCTTTCCAGAACATGCTGAATTCTACTTCAACTTGAGCACCTTTCTGTTATCAGGCCACAGAAAGTGCTATTAAGTTGGGGTCTGATTCTGCATTGAATTACAGCATCTACTTTTTAATGTGTCCCTACTTGTCACAAAAGCAACCGTAACAAAAGCATTGACCGGTATTGTGCAGTAAGTGCTTTTTGTTGGGGTAGTTGTTAATAGCCACAAGCATTTTGTGTTGCTGAACTGGGGTTTTATACTAGCTTCATATTAAAGTTACCTTAAATGGCATACATTTTTTGCTGGATGAATAAGTGCTATTCTTTGGGGTAGCCTTAACTGTGTTTTGCCACTAGGATCTGCTCTTGAGTGTCAAGAACGACCACATATGCTGCTTTCATTAGTTAGCTTTCATTAGAGGTCATTTCCTTAGCTCTCTGCTTTCCATAACATGCTGAATTCTACTTCAACTTGAGCACCTTTCTTTTATCAGGCCACAGAAAGTGCTATTAAGTTGGGGTCTGATTCTGCATTGAATTACAGCAACTACTTTTTAATGTGTCCCTACTTGTACCTACTTGTCACAACAGCATCCCTAACAAAAGCATTGACCAGTTATGTGTGCAGTAATTTTTTTGTTGTTGGGGTAGTTGTTAATGGCCACTTGACGAAAAGCATTTTGTGTTGCTTTTCTGAACAGGGGTTTTCTCCTAGCTTCATATTAATGTTACCTTAAAATGGAAGCATAAATTTTTTGCTGGATGAATAAGTGCTTCTCTTTGGGGTAGGCTTAACTGTGTTTTGCCACTAGGATCTGCTCTTGAGTGCCAAGAACGACTACATGAACTGCTTTCAAGTGTTGTGTTCTTGTTAAGCATACATTTTTTGCTGGATGAATAAGTGCTTCTCTTTGGGGTAGGCTTAACTGTGTTTTGCCACTAGGATCTGCTCTTGAGTGCCAAGAACGACCACATGAACTGCTTTCAAGTGTTGTGTTCTTGTTAAGTTGGGGTCTGATTCTGCATTGAATTACAGCAACTACTTTTTAATGTGTTGTGGCCTGTTGTCTGCCAAAACAGAAAGTAGTCTTTACCAGAGATCTCCAACTGTGGCCTTTTCCCTACCAAACCTGCCACAATTGGTACCCTAACACTAGCATTGACTTGTCTACATAATTCAGTAAGTGCTACTTGTTGGGGTAGTTTGACGTGACTTATGCAACATCTCCTGATAATACTATCCTTCTTCTTTTGATTGAAACACACTCATTATTTCAAACAGAGGCGTTATTTGAATCCGTAGCGCATAAGTGCTTCTCTTTGTGGTAGTCGTAACTGTTTTACTTAGAGGTCATTTCCTTAGCTCTCTGCTTTCCAGAACATGCTGAATTCTACTTCAACTTGAGCACCTTTCTTTTATCAGGCCACAGAAAGTGCTATTAAGTTGGGGTCTGATTCTGCATTGAATTACAGCAACTACTTTTTAATGTGTCCCTACATGTCACAACAGCAACCGTAACAAAAGCATTGACCGGTTTTGTGTGCAGTAAGTGCTTTTTGTTGGGGTAGCTGTTAATGGCCACTCGACTACAAGCATTTTGTGTTGCTTTTCTGAACAAGTGTTTTCTCCTAGCTTCACATTACAGTTACCTTAAATGGATGCATACATTTTTTGCTGGAAGAATAAGTGCTTCTCTTTGTGGTAGCCTTAACTGTGTTTTGCCACTAGGCTCTGCTCTTGAGTGCCAAGAATGACCACATAAGCTGCTTTTATGTGTTGTGTGCTTTGTTTGTACCTAATCACACACTTATTTTTCATATCAACAATTAGCTGACCATGTGGAATACGACTCATCAACCTTGAACACCTCAGTCGTAAGCTGCATACTCACATTAGCATGAATACCAATACTTATTTCACAATAGGTGTGGAAGGGGCTTGGCCGCAAATGGCACAGCTATCAGTTGGCGTCCAAGAATATTTAAAATGAGCACGTCCCATGATAGAAAATCACTTTAGTTGGACTCCTTGGAGGACTGCCAACTCAATAAAGGGATTCCAGTAAAGATAGGATTCAAGGAGTAAGCAGTAAGCAGTCTTTACCAGAGCTCTATGACTGTGGCCTGTTGTCTGCCAAACCAGTAAGTAGTCTTTAACAGAGTTCTCCAACTGTGGCCTTTTCCCTACCAAACCTGTCACAATTGGTACCCTAACACTAGCATTGACTTGTCTACATAATTCAGTAAGTGCTACTTGTTGGGGTAGTTTGATGTGACTTATGCAACATCTCCTGATAATACTATCCTTCTTCTTTTGATTGAAACACACTCATTATTTCAAACAGAGGCGTTATTTGAATCCGTAGCGCATAAGTGCTTCTCTTTGCAGTAGTCGTAACTGTTTTACTTAGAGGTCATTTCCTTAGCTCTCTGCTTTCCAGAACATGCTGAATTCTACTTCAACTTGAGCACCTTTCTGTTATCAGGCCACAGAAAGTGCTATTAAGTTGGGGTCTGATTCTGCATTGAATTACAGCATCTACTTTTTAATGTGTCCCTACATGTCACAAAAGCAACCGTAACAAAAGCATTGACCGGTATTGTGCAGTAAGTGCTTTTTGTTGGGGTAGTTGTTAATAGCCACAAGCATTTTGTGTTGCTGAACTGGGGTTTTATACTAGCTTCATATTAAAGTTACCTTAAATGGCATACATTTTTTGCTGGATGAATAAGTGCTATTCTTTGGGGTAGCCTTAACTGTGTTTTGCCACTAGGATCTGCTCTTGAGTGTCAAGAACGACCACATATGCTGCTTTCATTAGTTAGCTTTCATTAGAGGTCATTTCCTTAGCTCTCTGCTTTCCATAACATGCTGAATTCTACTTCAACTTGAGCACCTTTCTTTTATCAGGCCACAGAAAGTGCTATTAAGTTGGGGTCTGATTCTGCATTGAATTACAGCAACTACTTTTTAATGTGTCCCTACTTGTACCTACATGTCACAACAGCATCCCTAACAAAAGCATTGACCAGTTATGTGTGCAGTAATTTTTTTGTTGTTGGGGTAGTTGTTAATGGCCACTTGACGAAAAGCATTTTGTGTTGCTTTTCTGAACAGGGGTTTTCTCCTAGCTTCATATTAATGTTACCTTAAAATGGAAGCATAAATTTTTTGCTGGATGAATAAGTGCTTCTCTTTGGGGTAGGCTTAACTGTGTTTTGCCACTAGGATCTGCTCTTGAGTGCCAAGAACGACTACATGAACTGC
This sequence comes from Coregonus lavaretus, assembly GCF_964263955.1. Taxonomy (NCBI): domain Eukaryota; kingdom Metazoa; phylum Chordata; class Actinopteri; order Salmoniformes; family Salmonidae; genus Coregonus; species Coregonus lavaretus. Next base: position 7,212 of record NW_028166395.1, on the reverse strand, counting down.
TTTCAAGTGTTGTGTTCTTGTTAAGCATACATTTTTTGCTGGATGAATAAGTGCTTCTCTTTGGGGTAGGCTTAACTGTGTTTTGCCACTAGGATCTGCTCTTGAGTGCCAAGAACGACCACATGAACTGCTTTCAAGTGTTGTGTTCTTGTTAAGTTGGGGTCTGATTCTGCATTGAATTACAGCAACTAATTTTTAATGTGTTGTGGCCTGTTGTCTGCCAAAACAGAAAGTAGTCTTTACCAGAGATCTCCAACTGTGGCCTTTTCCCTACCAAACCTGCCACAATTGGTACCCTAACACTAGCATTGACTTGTCTACATAATTCAGTAAGTGCTACTTGTTGGGGTAGTTTGACGTGACTTATGCAACATCTCCTGATAATACTATCCTTCTTCTTTTGATTGAAACACACTCATTATTTCAAACAGAGGCGTTATTTGAATCTGTAGCGCATAAGTGCTTCTCTTTGTGGTAGTCGTAACTGTTTTACTTAGAGGTCATTTCCTTAGCTCTCTGCTTTCCAGAACATGCTGAATTCTACTTCAACTTGAGCACCTTTCTTTTATCAGGCCACAGAAAGTGCTATTAAGTTGGGGTCTGATTCTGCATTGAATTACAGCAACTACTTTTTAATGTGTCCCTACATGTCACAACAGCAACCGTAACAAAAGCATTGACCGGTTTTGTGTGCAGTAAGTGCTTTTTGTTGGGGTAGCTGTTAATGGCCACTCGACTACAAGCATTTTGTGTTGCTTTTCTGAACAAGTGTTTTCTCCTAGCTTCACATTACAGTTACCTTAAATGGATGCATACATTTTTTGCTGGAAGAATAAGTGCTTCTCTTTGTGGTAGCCTTAACTGTGTTTTGCCACTAGGCTCTGCTCTTGAGTGCCAAGAATGACCACATAAGCTGCTTTTATGTGTTGTGTGCTTTGTTTGTACCTAATCACACACTTATTTTTCATATCAACAATTAGCTGACCATGTGGAATACGACTCATCAACCTTGAACACCTCAGTCGTAAGCTGCATACTCACATTAGCATGAATACCAATACTTATTTCACAATAGGTGTGGAAGGGGCTTGGCCGCAAATGGCACAGCTATCAGTTGGCGTCCAAGAATATTTAAAATGAGCACGTCCCATGATAGAAAATCACTTTAGTTGGACTCCTTGGAGGACTGCCAACTCAATAAAGGGATTCCAGTAAAGATAGGATTCAAGGAGTAAGCAGTAAGCAGTCTTTACCAGAGCTCTATGACTGTGGCCTGTTGTCTGCCAAACCAGTAAGTAGTCTTTAACAGAGTTCTCCAACTGTGGCCTTTTCCCTACCAAACCTGTCACAATTGGTACCCTAACAATAGCATTGACTTGTCTACATAATTCAGTAAGTGCTACTTGTTGGGGTAGTTTGACGTGACTTCTGCAACATCTCCTGATAATACTATCCTTCTTCTTTTGATTGAAACACACTCATTATTTCAAACAGAGGCGTTATTTGAATCCGTAGCGCATAAGTGCTTCTCTTTGCAGTAGTCGTAACTGTTTTACTTAGAGGTCATTTCCTTAGCTCTCTGCTTTCCAGAACATGCTGAATTCTACTTCAACTTGAGCACCTTTCTGTTATCAGGCCACAGAAAGTGCTATTAAGTTGGGGTCTGATTCTGCATTGAATTACAGCATCTACTTTTTAATGTGTCCCTACATGTCACAAAAGCAACCGTAACAAAAGCATTGACCGGTATTGTGCAGTAAGTGCTTTTTGTTGGGGTAGTTGTTAATAGCCACAAGCATTTTGTGTTGCTGAACTGGGGTTTTATACTAGCTTCATATTAAAGTTACCTTAAATGGCATACATTTTTTGCTGGATGAATAAGTGCTATTCTTTGGGGTAGCCTTAACTGTGTTTTGCCACTAGGATCTGCTCTTGAGTGTCACGAACGACCACATATGCTGCTTTCATTAGTTAGCTTTCATTAGAGGTCATTTCCTTAGCTCTCTGCTTTCCATAACATGCTGAATTCTACTTCAACTTGAGCACCTTTCTTTTATCAGGCCACAGAAAGTGCTATTAAGTTGGGGTCTGATTCTGCATTGAATTACAGCAACTACTTTTTAATGTGTCCCTACTTGTACCTACATGTCACAACAGCATCCCTAACAAAAGCATTGACCAGTTATGTGTGCAGTAATTTTTTTGTTGTTGGGGTAGTTGTTAATGGCCACTTGACGAAAAGCATTTTGTGTTGCTTTTCTGAACAGGGGTTTTCTCCTAGCTTCATATTAATGTTACCTTAAAATGGAAGCATAAATTTTTTGCTGGATGAATAAGTGCTTCTCTTTGGGGTAGGCTTAACTGTGTTTTGCCACTAGGATCTGCTCTTGAGTGCCAAGAACGACTACATGAACTGCTTTCAAGTGTTGTGTTCTTGTTAAGCATAACTTTTTTGCTGGATGAATAAGTGCTTCTCTTTGGGGTAGGCTTAACTGTGTTTTGCCACTAGGATCTGCTCTTGAGTGCCAAGAACGACCACATGAACTGCTTTCAAGTGTTGTGTTCTTGTTAAGTTGGGGTCTGATTCTGCATTGAATTACAGCAACTAATTTTTAATGTGTTGTGGCCTGTTGTCTGCCAAAACAGAAAGTAGTCTTTACCAGAGATCTCCAACTGTGGCCTTTTCCCTACCAAACCTGCCACAATTGGTACCCTAACACTAGCATTGACTTGTCTACATAATTCAGTAAGTGCTACTTGTTGGGGTAGTTTGACGTGACTTATGCAACATCTCCTGATAATACTATCCTTCTTCTTTTGATTGAAACACACTCATTATTTCAAACAGAGGCGTTATTTGAATCTGTAGCGCATAAGTGCTTCTCTTTGTGGTAGTCGTAACTGTTTTACTTAGAGGTCATTTCCTTAGCTCTCTGCTTTCCAGAACATGCTGAATTCTACTTCAACTTGAGCACCTTTCTTTTATCAGGCCACAGAAAGTGCTATTAAGTTGGGGTCTGATTCTGCATTGAATTACAGCATCTACTTTTTAATGTGTCCCTACATGTCACAAAAGCAACCGTAACAAAAGCATTGACCGGTATTGTGCAGTAAGTGCTTTTTGTTGGGGTAGTTGTTAATAGCCACAAGCATTTTGTGTTGCTGAACTGGGGTTTTATACTAGCTTCATATTAAAGTTACCTTAAATGGCATACATTTTTTGCTGGATGAATAAGTGCTATTCTTTGGGGTAGCCTTAACTGTGTTTTGCCACTAGGATCTGCTCTTGAGTGTCAAGAACGACCACATATGCTGCTTTCATTAGTTGTGTGCATTGTTTGTACCTAATCACACACTTATTTTTTATATCAACAATTAGCTGACAATGTGGAATACAACTCATCAACCTTGAGCACCTCAGTCGTAAGCTTCATACTTACATTAGCATGAAGACCAATACTTATTTCACAATAGGTGTGGAAGGGGCTTGGCCGCAAATGGCACAGCTATCAAGTTGGTGTCCAAGAATATTTAAAATGAGCACGTCCCAGGATAGAAAATCACTTTAGTTGGACTCCTTGGAGGACTGCCAACTCAATAAAGGGATTCCAGTAAAGATAGGATTCAAGGAGTAAGCAGTAAGCAGTTTTTACCAGAGCTCTACGACTGTGGCCTGTTGTCTACCAAACCAGTAAGTAGTCTTTACCAGAGATCTCCAACTGTGGCCTTTTCCCTACCAAACCTGTCACACTTGGTACCCTAACACTAGCATTGACTTGTCTACATAATTCAGTAAGTGCTACTTGTTGGGGTAGTTTGACGTGACTTCTGCAACATCTCCTGATAATACTATCCTTCTTCTTTTGATTGAAACACACTCATTATTTCAAACAGAGGCGTTATTTGAATCCGTAGCGCATAAGTGCTTCTCTTTGCAGTAGTCGTAACTGTTTTACTTAGAGGTAATTTCCTTAGCTCTCTGCTTTCCAGAACATGCTGAATTCTACTTCAACTTGAGCACCTTTCTGTTATCAGGCCACAGAAAGTGCTATTAAGTTGGGGTCTGATTCTGCATTGAATTACAGCATCTACTTTTTAATGTGTCCCTACTTGTCACAAAAGCAACCGTAACAAAAGCATTGACCGGTATTGTGCAGTAAGTGCTTTTTGTTGGGGTAGTTGTTAATAGCCACAAGCATTTTGTGTTGCTGAACTGGGGTTTTATACTAGCTTCATATTAAAGTTACCTTAAATGGCATACATTTTTTGCTGGATGAATAAGTGCTATTCTTTGGGGTAGCCTTAACTGTGTTTTGCCACTAGGATCTGCTCTTGAGTGTCAAGAACGACCACATATGCTGCTTTCATTAGTTAGCTTTCATTAGAGGTCATTTCCTTAGCTCTCTGCTTTCCATAACATGCTGAATTCTACTTCAACTTGAGCACCTTTCTTTTATCAGGCCACAGAAAGTGCTATTAAGTTGGGGTCTGATTCTGCATTGAATTACAGCAACTACTTTTTAATGTGTCCCTACTTGTACCTACTTGTCACAACAGCATCCCTAACAAAAGCATTGACCAGTTATGTGTGCAGTAATTTTTTTGTTGTTGGGGTAGTTGTTAATGGCCACTTGACGAAAAGCATTTTGTGTTGCTTTTCTGAACAGGGGTTTTCTCCTAGCTTCATATTAATGTTACCTTAAAATGGAAGCATAAATTTTTTGCTGGATGAATAAGTGCTTCTCTTTGGGGTAGGCTTAACTGTGTTTTGCCACTAGGATCTGCTCTTGAGTGCCAAGAACGACTACATGAACTGCTTTCAAGTGTTGTGTTCTTGTTAAGCATACATTTTTTGCTGGATGAATAAGTGCTTCTCTTTGGGGTAGGCTTAACTGTGTTTTGCCACTAGGATCTGCTCTTGAGTGCCAAGAACGACCACATGAACTGCTTTCAAGTGTTGTGTTCTTGTTAAGTTGGGGTCTGATTCTGCATTGAATTACAGCAACTACTTTTTAATGTGTTGTGGCCTGTTGTCTGCCAAAACAGAAAGTAGTCTTTACCAGAGATCTCCAACTGTGGCCTTTTCCCTACCAAACCTGCCACAATTGGTACCCTAACACTAGCATTGACTTGTCTACATAATTCAGTAAGTGCTACTTGTTGGGGTAGTTTGACGTGACTTATGCAACATCTCCTGATAATACTATCCTTCTTCTTTTGATTGAAACACACTCATTATTTCAAACAGAGGCGTTATTTGAATCCGTAGCGCATAAGTGCTTCTCTTTGCGGTAGTCGTAACTGTTTTACTTAGAGGTCATTTCCTTAGCTCTCTGCTTTCCAGAACATGCTGAATTCTACTTCAACTTGAGCACCTTTCTTTTATCAGGCCACAGAAAGTGCTATTAAGTTGGGGTCTGATTCTGCATTGAATTACAGCATCTACTTTTTAATGTGTCCCTACATGTCACAAAAGCAACCGTAACAAAAGCATTGACCGGTATTGTGCAGTAAGTGCTTTTTGTTGGGGTAGTTGTTAATAGCCACAAGCATTTTGTGTTGCTGAACTGGGGTTTTATACTAGCTTCATATTAAAGTTACCTTAAATGGCATACATTTTTTGCTGGATGAATAAGTGCTATTCTTTGGGGTAGCCTTAACTGTGTTTTGCCACTAGGCTCTGCTCTTGAGTGCCAAGAACGACCACATAAGCTGCTTTTATGTGTTGTGTGCTTTGTTTGTACCTAATCACACACTTATTTTTCATATCAACAATTAGCTGACCATGTGGAATACGACTCATCAACCTTGAGCACCTCAGTCGTAAGCTGCATACTCACATTAGCATGAATATCAATACTTATTTCACAATAGGTGTGGAAGGGGCTTGGCCGCAAATGGCACAGCTATCAAGTTGGTGTCCAAGAATATTTAAAATGAGCACGTCCCAGGATAGAAAATCACTTTAGTTGGACTCCTTGGAGGACTGCCAACTCAATAAAGGGGATTCAAGGAGTAAGCAGTAAGCAGTTTTTACCAGAGCTCTACGACTGTGGCCTGTTGTCTACCAAACCAGTAAGTAGTCTTTACCAGAGATCTCCAACTGTGGCATTTTCCCTACCAAACCTGTCACAATTGGTACCCTAACACTAGCATTGACTTGTCTACATAATTCAGTAAGTGCTACTTGTTGGGGTAGTTTGACGTGACTTATGCAACATCTCCTGATAATACTATCCTTCTTCTTTTGATTGAAACACACTCATTATTTCAAACAGAGGCGTTATTTGAATCTGTAGCACATAAGTGCTTCTCTTTGTGGTAGTCGTAACTGTTTTACTTAGAGGTCATTTCCTTAGCTCTCTGCTTTCCAGAACATGCTGAATTCTACTTCAACTTGAGCACCTTTCTTTTATCAGGCCACAGAAAGTGCTATTAAGTTGGGGTCTGATTCTGCATTGAATTACAGCATCTACTTTTTAATGTGTCCCTACATGTCACAAAAGCAACCGTAACAAAAGCATTGACCGGTATTGTGCAGTAAGTGCTTTTTGTTGGGGTAGTTGTTAATAGCCACAAGCATTTTGTGTTGCTGAACTGGGGTTTTATACTAGCTTCATATTAAAGTTACCTTAAATGGCATACATTTTTTGCTGGATGAATAAGTGCTATTCTTTGGGGTAGCCTTAACTGTGTTTTGCCACTAGGATCTGCTCTTGAGTGTCAAGAACGACCACATATGCTGCTTTCATTAGTTGTGTGCATTGTTTGTACCTAATCACACACTTATTTTTTATATCAACAATTAGCTGACAATGTGGAATACAACTCATCAACCTTGAGCACCTCAGTCGTAAGCTTCATACTTACATTAGCATGAAGACCAATACTTATTTCACAATAGGTGTGGAAGGGGCTTGGCCGCAAATGGCACAGCTATCAAGTTGGTGTCCAAGAATATTTAAAATGAGCACGTCCCAGGATAGAAAATCACTTTAGTTGGACTCCTTGGAGGACTGCCAACTCAATAAAGGGATTCCAGTAAAGATAGGATTCAAGGAGTAAGCAGTAAGCAGTTTTTACCAGAGCTCTACGACTGTGGCCTGTTGTCTACCAAACCAGTAAGTAGTCTTTACCAGAGATCTCCAACTGTGGCCTTTTCCCTACCAAACCTGTCACACTTGGTACCCTAACACTAGCATTGACTTGTCT